>NC_056731.1:1947438401-1947550098 GCF_019279795.1 Protopterus annectens
GCAAAGTGCTAAGATATTTGACTCAAGCGGTCAAGCCAAGAATGGGCACAGTAGTCGTCAATCTCATCCAGTAGGGATTTTCAATTACCTCTTATTCCGAAATGCAAGTAAACTTTCTGTATGGTCATTGACCATATCAAAGCTCTCTCCTCCTGTTTTATGAAGTCAACAGGAATCAAACTGCACGTTTTCCTGTTAAGTAAAGAACTCGTTTGGATAGCCAAGATCCAGGTTTGATATCAAAATCCTTGATAGTCTGGAAACTCAGAAGAACCAAAAATGAAATACTTGACCTTACTGCTTTTTTTGGAGCTAACTAGATGGCGCTCTATTGAAGCAGTTCAGTGATCTCTGGGTATTCCCAATTCTAAGATTTGGAAAGAACAGTTTGCAATGGCAATATCATAGTTATGTCACATACTTCTACAAAAAGTGATTAACTACTATCGCTTCTATACCCATGCATCTGTCAAAACAGATGTACCCACGCTGCTTCCTTTAACTGAAAAAGTACAGTTTTGTACCTACCATAAATGTAGATGTTCGAGTGCTAATACAGCTGCAGTAATCACATATGGGTTCTCTGCCTTCAGGCGGGTCCTCGGTCGGCCGAATTCCAAAGTCTTGGTCCGGCGTCGGTTGTTGTCGCTTTCTTCCCTGACGTCAGTGCGACAGGGGTATACAAGTCACAGCTGATGCCATATTCTTCAGTCTTTCTTGCCCCAGATGTCAGGTGCCCCCAAAAGGAAGGCAATACATAAATTATATATCTACATATATATATATATATATATATATATATATATATATATATATATATATATAAATAGCTTCAAGAAATGCAATGTTATCAAAAAAGAGTAGTTGCAAGCAAATACACCATAGGAGGATAACCCAAAATAGGTTGTATGAGGAGGTGTTAGCCACTAGTCCTTTACCTAGAGGGGAAGGAGGGAGGGAAACCTGTACTGCAGCTGTATTAGCACTCGAACATCTACATTTATGGTAGGTACAAAACTGTACTATGTTCATCGTGCATACAGCTGCAGTAATCACATATGGGTAGAATCCCAAAGCTACGCACAGGGTGGTAGGCACCAGGTGGAAATGGGATGAGCCAGAATGCCCTGCAACACAGCAGTAGCAAAGCCTGCTCTAGTTTTGGAATATAAAGGCAGGTGGTAGTGTCTTGTGAAGGCATGTACAGAACTCCATGTGGCTGCCTCCAAAATATCTTTGGTAGGAACTCCTCTGAGGAAAGCTGTAGAGGTAGCTGTGGCCCTGGTGGAGTGGGGTCTGATGCCTACAAGGACAGATTTCCCATGATAGGAGTAAGAAAATCGTATGCAGTGGCCTTTCCATTTTGAAATTGTCTGTTTGGTAACAGGCTTCCCCCTGAGCTCCTACAGCTTAGGACACAAAAAGTTGTTCCGATTTCCTGAAAGGCTTTGTTCCGTCCAAATAATAATGTAGCTGTCTATGGATGTCTAAGGAATGTAGTAGCCTTTCCCCTTTGTTTTGAGGATTGGGGTAAAAGGTAGTTAAGTGTATGGCTTGATTTAAAGCTACCCTCGATACCACTTTAGGCATAAATGACGGGTTGGCTCGAAGGGAAACCCTGTCCTGATGGAAGATGAGAAAGGGCTGCACAGCCATGAGGGCTTGTAGTTCCGAAACCCTACGAGCTAAGGTAATGGCCAGAAGAAAAGCTGTTTTCCAGGACAAATATTGCAAATCTGTTGAGGCAGCTGGTTCAAAGGGAGGCAATGTTAATTTTTCTAGAATGTAATTAAGATCCCAGGCTGGCACTGGTTGTTTCCTTGGTGGTCTTATATTCTTAGCCCCTCTGAGGAATTGCCTTAAAAGTGGGTGAGAGAATAACGGTGGATTCGTGTTGAATTCTGCAGAAATGGCTGAGGAATGGATTTTTATGGAGGAAAATGAAAGTCCACTGTTCAGCAGCTCAGCTAGATACTGTAATACCGGAGGCAAATTCAGTTTTCTAGGGTCCTGGCCTTTTTTCTCATTCCAAGAGCAAAACAGTTTCCATTTTGCGGAGTAAGTCTTCCTAGTAGATGGCCTTCTGGCCTCCAGAATGACATCCTGCACCTCTTTGGAGAGTAGGGTCTGTTGTGGTGTTAAGGAATTTTCCATGCAGCGAGATTGAGTGTTTTCAGCTGACTGTGAAGAGTTTTGTAGCTGTGCTGAGTCATCAGAAGAGGCAGAGGTAAAGGCCAGGGAGGAGTATGTGTTAGGCTCCTTAGGAGTGGGTACCAGTGCTGTCTTGGCCAGTCTGGAGCAATCAGTATCATCTTCGGTCTGTCTGCTCTTGCTTTCAAGAGCACCTTGGGTAGAAGAGGCAGAGGTGGGAAAGCGTACACTGTCCATGCTGTCTAACTGAAGGAAAGGGCGTCCACTCTCCAGGCCTTTGGATGATAGGTCCTTGAACAAAACTTTTCCAATTGATTCCTGTGGGAGGCGAAGAGATCTGTCTGGCCTTACCCACGCTTGGATTATCTTTGTAAACACCTGTGGATGCAACTTCCATTCGTGTGGATCTGTCATATTTCTGCTTAGATTGTCTGCCAGCGTGTTTTCCAAACCTGGCAAGTACTGTGCTTGAAGTTCGATTTGCCATTCCAGAGCCAAGTTCCAAAGTGTCATGGCTAGTCTGCACAGGGGATATGAATGTGTTCCTCCTTGTTTGTTTATGTACCACATTACTGTGGTGTTGTCTGTTCTTATCAATAATTGTCCTGGATGCAGGAGGTCCTTGAATGCTGTAATTGCATGCATCACTGCTAGCATTTCTTTTTGATTGATGTGAAGGTGCTTTTCCTTTTGGGACCATTTGCCCTGAATGCACCTGCCTGTCATGTGCGCCCCCCCAGGCGTAATCTGAGGCGTCTGTTGTGATGACTTGATTTGCTTGAGAGGCTTGCAGAGTGGGAGACCTGTGTTTGTTTGACATGCTTGGGCCCACCATAGAAATTCCTTTTGTAAACATGGAATTCTTGGTATTATTGTTTCCAAATTGTGGCTGTTTTGAGACCATAGGTTTTTTAGGTACCATTGAAGTTTTCTCATATGCAACTTTGCACATGGGATTAAAAGAATGCAAGATGCCATGAAGCCCAGAGCCTGCAGGATTTTCCTTGCAGTAAGCCTGGTACAATTTGCTAGTGTTTTGAAGTACTGAGTTAGTTGCCCCTGTTTTTCTGGCGTAAGATAGGCCATCTGGGTGTTTGTGTCCAAGTTGGCACCCAGGAAGGTTATTTTCTGAGATGGTGTTAGCCTGGATTTCTCTTTGTTGATTGTGTATCCCAGAGAATTCAGTAACCTTGTTGCATAAGCCAGATGTTCCAGAAATGTGTGCTTGCTGTCCGCTTGGATCAGGCAATCGTCCAAATAAGGGTAAATTTGTATCCCTTGAAGTCTGCAGTAGGCAATTACTGATGCCAGGCATTTCGTGAATACTCTGGGCGCAGTAGATAAGCCAAAGGGCAATGCAGAGAATTGATAGTGGATTGAACCTGCAAGAAATCTGAGGTATCTTCTGCAGCTTTGTCTGATTGGGACATGCAGGTATGCCTCCTTGAGGTCCAATGTTACTAGCCAAAACTCCTTGCCCAGCATGGGAAGAAGCTGCTGTAATGTGAGCATCTTGAATTTTGGTACGAGTAGAAATGTATTTAGGATGGATAAGTCCAAAATGGGTCTCCAGTCGGTTCCTTTTCTTGGTACCAGAAAAAGTCTGGAATAAAAACCTTGACCTTGTTCGTGAGTAGGAACCTCTTGAATAGCTTTCATGTCCATGAGTTTTGAAATTTGTATTTGCGCCTCTGCCCTTTGATTGTGTGGCAGGTTTGGCATGCCTCTCATTTTTGGGAGAGTGTGAAAATGAAATCTGTAGCCTCTGTTTATAATGTCCAGGATCCATTTGTCTGTTGTGATAATGTGCCAATTTCTTGTAAATAGTGCCAGCTTTCCTCCCAAGGGGGCTGCCAGCTGAGACTTGCTTGGCATGAAAAGGAGGAAGTCCTTGGGTTTGCTTTCTGTATTGTTGTGCACTGTCTTCGCCACCTCTTAGTGCTGGAGTATGCCATTGTCTGCCTCTATATGATCCTTGAGATTGTCCTCTGCCCCTTGTGCGCCTGTATCTACCTCTTTGGGGCTTGTCCGTGGCTGGAAAGGACCAGTATTTAGAAGGCCAATTTCTGCTAAAACGAGGTGGCTGTACCTTTAGAAAAGCCTTGACAGTTTGCATAGATTTAGCTTTTTCTTCCATTTTCCATAGTATCTCCTCAGCATTAGTACCAAATAGCACATCCTTTTGTAAAGGAGCATCTAGTAGTTTAGCTTTAACATGATCAGGCAAGCTTTGTTCCCTAAGCCAGGCATGTCTACGAATGACTGATCCTGTAACAGCAGCTCTACTTGAGGCCTCTAAGGCATCATAGCCGCATTGTAAGGTGTGTTTACCCACTTGTTCTGCACTATGCATCATATCCTGCAATTCCTTCAAATCTTGTTGTTCAGGTTGAGACATTTTGTTTCTTAATTGTGATAACAGAAACTGTTGATATTTAAGCATATGGAACTGACAATTTAAAGCTCTCATGGCTAGGGTGGCCGAGGTGTATACCTTTTTTCCCCACCTTTCTAAGGATCTAGATTCTCTTTCGGAAGGTAGTGGATTCTTGGCAGTAGAGGTCTTCATTCCCTTGGGGCCTTGAGAAATGGTTTCAGGGTCAGCATTGTGGCTTTTGAAAAGAAATTGGTGAGAGTTAGGAACTCTGTAGTACCTATCAGGTTTGACTGGGGCAGGAGGCAGGGAATCCAGATTAAGACAAGCCTCCGAGTAAACATCATCAAGTATGTCCAGGACAGGAGGTATAGCCAGGGGCCTGTGTTGAGGTAACAAAAGAAATTCCCTAAGCCGTTTCTTGGAATCAGAAAAGTTTTGGCCTTCCCAATGGAAGTGCTCCCTCAAGGTGTGTAAGGTTTCCCCAAAAGAAAAATCCTCTGGGGGAGATACAGAAGGAATGGACTGTTCTGCATCAGAATCTTCATAAGGGGAGTACGAATGTTCCTCTACATCGGAATGTTCTGAGAAAATGGAGCCCTGTTCAGAAGAGGGAGAATCTTCCTCCACTCTGGGTCTCTTGTCCGGAGGGGGTTGGGAACCCCTGATAAGGGTAATTAAATCCTCAGCCATTTTAAGCATCTGCTTTTTAGGCATGGGGCCTGGGGATGGGCCCTGTGCAACAGGCCTGTTGGGATGCATGGCTGATTTGGACTTGAAGGCCTTAATGGAAAAGGAAGAAGAGGGTCTAAATACACCCTGGGTGGAAGTGGACCTGTCCACATTAGGAGGCTCAACACTCACAGTGGTTTTGGTGGTTATAGTCTGAGTAAGGGCCGAGGTACCAGCGGTCTCGGGTACATAAGACACCGCCAAGGAAGTGTCGTCGGTAGTCAGGGACTGCATAGGCGTCTCGCTGAGAACCGGACCACGTGCAGCCGGTTTTGGCGTGGTGTCGGTGGAGACCGCGGACCTCGCGTGTCAGTCCTTGTCCTTGCGTTTTTTGGACAAAACGGTAGTCGGAGTATCCGACATTTTATAATCAAAAGCTTTACCAAAATAATGTTGGGCGAACTCCGCCCGACGCTTAATAGTGCGTTTATTGAAAGTAGCACAAAAGCGACAGCCCGAGACATTGTGGTCTGGGCCTAAACAAGGTATGCAGAGGGAATGGAAATCCTTATGCGGTATTTGCTTCCCACAAGAAATACAATTGTTAACTTTGTCTGACGTCGGTCTGAGGCAAGAAAAAAGTTTCCCCAACGGTGTACTTAGCTTTAAAGAAGACTTCGGTTTCTAATTTTTCGTAAATTCAGGAGCTGGCCGACCGGCACTTGCGAAATGCTTCTGCTTCGGACACCGCTTGGCAAAAAAGACTGAAGAATATGGCGTCGGCTGTGACTTCTATACCCCTGTCGCACTGACGTCAGGGAAGAAAGTGACAACAACCGACGCCGGACCAAGACTTTGGAATTCGGCCGACCGAGGACCCGCCTGATGGTAGAGAACCCATATGTGATTACTGCAGCTGTATGCACGATGAACATCTAAGCTTGCAGCCAAGATGAAATTCAGGACATGCACAATAAGCAGCAAACCAGATAAGATCCTTGCCTCATTTCATTGCATTACACCTTTTCTTTCTGACCGTTCAAAGTATAACTTTAGGACTTAACACATACTTCCATTTAAGTAATAGGAACTTTAAGCTCGGACCTCAAATGTACTCTGTGACTAAACAAGATATCACAACACTTAATTAGTAGTGGCATACTTGCTTTATTTGGAGCTAGGTGCTACAGCCACTGTTCTACATAACTAGTATACTGAACTGCTTCACATACCAACATTCCTTTATCCTCATCTTTCTAAAATGTGAGTGAAGACGTCAATTTCCCCACACAAATACTACACAAATGTTATGGATGTATCATAATGGCAAATTTGGTTGATCACCGCATGTACTTGCTTCTCGGAAACACTCAATCTCTTGCAAGTACAAGCGCCTCCTTTCTTCACAGAATATACTGCTCCACGTCTCCAGATTAATTTAGGCTGCTGCAGTAAACCAAGAAGGAACTAATTGTTGATTCAAAAGTATTTAATCAAAAATTATCTATGCTTGCACACCAGATATTTGAACAAAAAATTGCTGCAGTTGTCAAAGCTATCTGGGGCATATCCTATCAATGGACTGGATGACAGGCCAGCTTTCATAGTTGTAAGGCACCTTCCACTCACCCTAACCGCTGCACAATTTCAGGACAGAGGTATACAATCAGTGGTTAGAGCAAAAAAAAAACCTTCACAGTTTTTTGCCACAGAGCAAGGGAGTCTACATCCTTGCCAGATGGGTATGTGGCAGGAGAAAGAGAAAGGAAAAATATCCACACAATGGCATAAAGCACAAGAAGGGAGACAGGAGGGTGTTCTTATTGCAGCAGTGATCCATTAAAACATCTACAATTATGGTAGGCTTGCTAAAATTGTCCTGTGTTTAACAGACCACTGTGAGCAGGAGGCTAAGCTATATGAGATGAATACCAGAGTTTAACAGGAGGAGAGGAAGAGGGGAGATACAAAAGAGTGATGTAAAAATCAAACAGGGAAGTCTCCAGGAATGTGTGGTACTCATGTGCAAGTTGAAGTTAGGAAGGGCAAGATTTTAAAAGGCAGAGGGGAGCACAAGCATCTTTGAAAAAGTAGCTGTACTATAACAGGGTAAAGACCCTTCAAGACCCAGATTCAAATTGACCCACTTCAATTTTAAACTATGATTATACTGTGTTTAGGTCTGCAATAGCTAAACTAACGGCAAAGGTATTGCCAAAACTGACAGATATGGGTCAATGTGCTTTAATGGAGAAACAAACATGAAAACATTAACAGAACAATCATCCAGAGAGAAGCAGAATGTAAGAAAATACTGTTGATGGTGGGTCTTGATGCAGAGAGAGCATTCAATAGTCAGCTGGAATTTTATAAGTACGGCAATAGGAGCATTTGCATTCCCTGATCGAATAATCGAATAATAGGTCTGATTAAGTAGTTATAGAAGTCTGAGACAAGAATTAGGGTGGGAGGGTTCCTGTTTGACAAGCTGTGCTTGAAATAAAGAAACCATGAAGGGGTGCCCTCTTTCTTATTTGCTTTACATTAGAGACACTGCCAAAGAAAACAGGGGACTCAGAAATTCAAGTATCTAACTGGTATTGTAACAAAGTTAGATTTGCAGTTGATATTAATTTGCATTTGATAAATCCAGAAAGACATTTCAGTTTTGTAGAATATTTTGAGGTAATTTCAAGTTTTTTTTTGGTAAACAAAATGAAGATAAAACAAAGGCTATAGCACTAAACTATGTAGCCACACATGAATTGGTTCAGCAATACCCATTTAGATGGAGACATAACATTAAAGTATGTAGATGTATGGATTAAAAAGGATGTTATGGCAGCTAAGGATATGGGGGGGATAGACAAAATATCACAAAAACCTGAAACTGGAAGTTCTTCATTATTAACCTGGATATTAAGATATAAGCAGTGAAAATTATTTTAGTCCCTTTAAATTTTATATAAAAGTCAGGAACATTTTTAACAACTAGTGGAGAAGTAATGAATTAATAAACAGCGAAATTTGGTGGGCAAAGGGCAAAAGTTAAGTGATAACAAGGTAGTTTAGGATTACCTGATCTGAATGGATACTTTAGAGCTATGTAGTTAAGGCTCAAATACAGAATACAAGCAGAAATGTATAAATCAAAGTGGAAAGAGATGATGAAATAAGGGGTGGAGAGTTCAGGAAATCACAGGATTCTGGATGCATATCCTTAAGAATAACAAATATATTACATTCATAAAGTTACAGAAACCATTCTAAGAACTAAGCCAGCACAGAAATGGAGAAAGAATATTTTGCTAACACACAGGACTACAAGAAGGTATACGGAAAAGTAGGCAAGAGGGGACGGGAAATTACTGGAGAAAACTAGTAAATGAACCAAGGTACTAGGAAGCAAGTAACTAGTTGGAAAGTTGGCAAAGTGGGATGAGCCCAAGCAGAAGTTTGGACTGCAAGTTAGACACCGCCCTCCTCTACCAAGAACTGTTAGAGAACAGGCAAACAAAAAGGGACAGAGAACTGTCAACTGAAGACCAGCTCTGGTATTGTTTTTAGTAGAGGCTAAAAAAGAATATATTAGAAAAGGGATAATTAATAGGGCATTTAAAATTGTATGATAGTTACAAAAATCACTCAGATGAGATTAAAAAATACTGGGAACAGAGACTGGAAAGGCAATTTACAAAGTAACAATGGAAAGACATCTGCATGAATTATGGGAGTTTTAACTGTTGTCTGATGAAGGGGTAGATCCCTGAAAGAGCTTACCACTGTTTTGTAAGGATTTATTCTTTGTAACTTTGTTTTGATTCTTTATTTTTGTAATAAATTTCCCAGCTGTGGTACTGTCAGTGCTCTTCCTTTTGTTGCTTTTCATTGACAGCTTTGTGCTTAGAGAGAGGATATTTACTTTTATGTGTATACTGTTATACATGGGACAAACACCTCAGTAGACCAGTATAGGTGGACTCATGATAAAATACCCTGCAGAATGGTGGCACCAAAAAACAGCTCGATCTGGAAGTGACAACAGTTTGTAACGTTTAGCAAATGTATACAAAGTAGTCTTGAAGGCTAATGCAGTCATTGCAGATCTTGTGGATTGTTTAGGTTTGGTTTGCAAATTTTTCTGACTGTATGTGTAGCAAAAGGAATGCAGTCAGAGAGACTTCTGGACAAGGTTATATTTGCAGCCTTCTTTAGCAATTTGTTTGGGGCAAAGTACACAAAACAGTGGATGAGCCTAAATTCTGTGCTTGGTGTGATCCAAATAAAAACAAAGCTGCCTATTTACATCCAAGAAATTTAATTTGTATTTTTCTTTGTTTGAATACTCAAATAAAAGATATTTCCACGTTGCTTTAAGATAAGATCCAGTGCTATTTTAGACGAAAGTTGGAGTGGTTCCGAATACCACCAACTTTGTAGAAAATAACAGAAGGATCTTTGGAGGAAAAAGCATGCAGCTGGGAACCTCTCTTGGTTCATGTGACAGTCACTAAGAATAACTTTTTCCATGACAGAACTCTGAAGTTTGCTTTGGCTGTTGGCTCAAAAATGGACCAAAGTTCATTTTTCCTAAAATGAAATTCAAGTCCCATGTGAGTGCACAATCCTTGTATTGGGGCTTGGATAAAAAATCAGTCTTAAGAAAGCTTTGCATACTCATTAAGAAGTCAATGTGGAGGACTGAGGCCCTGATGGTAATCAATCAGTGATGGCAGCCAAGTAAACTTTACTGAAAAAAAGCCTAGAATTCTTACTGAATAACTCGGATAAGAAAGGGAGGACTGTGGAAACTGGTGCCATTACTGGGTCTAATACTGGTTTGGTCCATGAAGTAAATCTGAGCCACTTTTTTTGTGCATTTTCCTAGTCAAAGGTTTCTGCAATACTAGAAGTAACTATACCACCCTTGGAGAGCAAGCTGCGTCTCTAACCATCAGTGGAAGTGGAGAAACCATGCAGTTAACATGGATGACAGATGAGTTTTGGATGATGCTTCACTAGAACAGGACTCCTTTATCTGGTGAGGCCAACGGATCCAAACCTGTCAAAGCCAAATATGCATATTCTAGCTTTATGAAGGAACTTTAGAATGACAGGCAGTGGAGGGAAATCGTAAAGGAGATTCTGGGACCAAAGACAGACTAGAGTCTGACTCTGACAGGATCAGGGAAAATAAGTTGCTGCATTTGTTATGGAAGAGGGGCAAAAAGATTACAATAAGGCTTCCCCCAACAGCATAAAAGTATACTGACTATACACATGCACAGAAACCAATCATGAGACATCTACTCAGCTTGTTCTACCAGGGAACTGGCTTGAGCCAAACCAGTGTGAGTTGATGGATCACTCCCAAACACTTGCTGCTTCCTCACAAAGAACAGGTTTAACTTCCCCTTTGGCTGTTGAGATACTACACTTTAGCCATGTTAAAGTGTACGGCTATCATACCCGGAGAAATATGGTCTTGATATACTGAAGATTAGAATGACTGACTCATCTCTGGAATAACTGATGTGCACATGTCCTTCTCATCTAAAAGCAGAATCATCTGCAATGGCCATGACAGCTGGGAGAGGAGGAAAAGATCATTCTGACTGCAAATTCTGTGGTTGAAACCACCACTGTAAATGCTTGTGACAAGATTTGGAAATTCTCACCGAGACACTATCAAAGCTGAGACCATTATACTATTAACGTCCACTGGAAGACTCTGATTGGTGAGGGTATCGTGTAAATGGTTGCTGCCATTAATCATAGGGTTTATAAAATTAAGGCTGCTGTAGGTGTATCACAATGCAGAAGTCTAACCACCTCTTGTACTGGGGTTAACATGCCCATCAGGAAGTGAGCTATTGTTAATGTGGTGCCCAGGTGAAAAAGCAAACAGCAATGCATGAGCCGGTTCCAACTACGACTTCTGCAGACTGACTAATATTCCTAAATGAGATATAACTGGAGCAAACTGTCCCTTGTCTTAGTGGTTAACTCTCTTGACGTCAAAGAAATTTGATTTGTAATCCATATATGGGAAACTCTTGATTCCAGAGTATCCTGAGGTAAGCCTTTACTGGTGCCATGCACTTGGTAAACATCACGGAGGGCTACGCTAAGTTCAAAGTGTAAAGCTCTGAACTGGTGCTGATTGGCTTTCACTCAGAAGTGGTGGAATCTCATGGACACACCATTTACATATGACAATAAGCATCCTGAAGATCCAAACAATACAGCCAGTCTCCCTCCTGAAGGCATGGAAGGATGGAGAGCACCATAATGGTTTGGAATTTTGCTTTTTTGAATGTAATGGTTCATGAAATATTACATTAAGCTCCTGAGATCCTTTGTGTTTTCTGACAAGAACTAAGTAAACCACAGTACAAATTTGGTCTTGTGCGGTCTCTAAGAATCCTTTTTTTAAAGGATGCTTGAGCTCTCCTGAATTGCCATCTTCTTTTGGCAAGGTAGAATGTATGTCAATGGAAGAGATGCCAGTGGTAGTACTTTTCAAAAGGGAAAAGAGCAGTCTCAGAATGCAACTTCCTTGATTCAACTCTTGTGTGTGCAATCAAGCCACACATCAGGAAGCAAGGAAATGAGACTCTGGCAACTGCCGCCAGAGGGGGACAATTAAGCAGTCCTTCCAGGGTACAGCTGCCTGGTCCCAAGGGAAAGACCACAGAATCCCTGATTTTTGCAGACCACACCTACCCCTAGGGTAATGGTCATTAGAGAACCCACCACATCCACAGAAAGCTCTACTTCCACATTGCTCATACTGGGACTGTTGAGATTTTCCAAGCCAGATATTCTTTGCTCCATCTTGGCTCGGAGCAAATGGCTTTTGAGGTGTTGAGAATCAGCCCACAGGTGAGAGCCTTGCCTTCCTGTTGCAATTTATTTATTTTTGTTTACTGGGGATGTGCATTGATGAATACTGAACTATTTCAGGCTCAGCCCCGGTGGAATACAAAACATTTCACAAACAAAAAATATAAAAATGTAAGCAGTAATTGAGTAGTTCAGACTAATTACATTATAGTTAACAAGCACAGGGCAATGTACAGTACATACATTAGTTTATAGAGTGGGTCTTCTCCTCAGTAAATCTTGGTTGAGGAGAAGAGACTTGGGAGAGTTGACAGGTTAGGCGATATGTCCTGTACTGAAGAAGCATTTGACTTAAATGAAGTAATGCTTTTGAGCCGCATTCAGAATTTGGAAAACAAGTGTCGATTTCTATAATACTGATGGAAAGAGCTTGCCAAAGAGAAGGTGCCCGAGAAGAGAAAGCATATGCAGTGGTGCGGAATTTGGTTCCAGGGGTAATGAGAATTGGTGTGGCTTATCAGTAGTGTCTCGGTTTGCATGAGGGAGATTTTTTTAAGTCTAGCTGTAAGCGAAGTAAACGTGTGGAGCTGGAGTAGTTTGTAGAGTTGAGATCCTAAAAGTAGGTTAGATCTTTCTTCTAAGGTTAGTCACTTGGCTTTTTCCTAGAATGATACAGTGATGGTATGGAGGGTGACTATTGTTTTTCTTTGGAAAGAGAATCAAAAACTGGGAGCCCACATTCAAGTTGAGAAAGAACTCTTTTGCCAGTGGCTGCTCTGGCTAGTTAGGAGAGAAAAGGGAAGATCTTTTTGGTCCAAAAGACAAGGCAATTTATTTTGACTCTCACTTTGTCTATGTGGAAATGGAAGTTTACCAGCTGAACAAGCTTTAGCACCAAGTATTTGAAGGTGAAGCTTGTCTCTATGAAATGGTTGTGTAGGTCAGCCGCTGTTAACGAGCTGGGGATTTCCAAGATGGCTGAACACTGAAAAGCTTAACTTCAGCTCTTCCAGCAAAAAAAAAAAAAAAAAAAAAAAAAAAGAAACATAGATAAGGGCCATAAATTTTGCCAGTTTAAAAAATAAAACCAGTAACTGGCTAAGTACACTGCCTGGATGCCAGCAAAGAAAAAAGAAACTTAAGACAGCCTGAAAGAAAATCAACTAAAAATGTGAAAACAAAACACTGACTGGAAGGAATACTACAACTGTTCATCAAAAAGCAGTTCAAGATCCAACTTTGGTACAAGAGATGGCTTCCAGTAACTTACAGGGAAAAATAAGTCAAATGTACCCAGAGCCGATTAAAATAAATGAAACATTAAAGGATTACATCAACTCAAATAAAAGTCTGGGGGAATAAAATCTTTAAAAAGCTATTCTGATGAACTGATAAAAATATAAAAATGCAAAAAAAATCAGAGGACAAGCTGAAGAAAAGGCTGGTTGAGTACAAGACCACTCAACATAGAGGGAGGCTGGCTTAATGGTTAAAAATGTTTAATTTACAAACACAAAGTGCAGGGTTTGCTTCTCAAATAAGATAATTGACTAGACTTTAAAAAATGGCCCACAAAGGCAGTTAGCCTAGTACTAATCTATGAACTTCTGAAGAGTGAAAATGCTCATCTCTTATTCTGAGGAGTTCCCCTGTGGTGAGCCGAGATAATGATCAGATCTGTACATGGGTTTCTGTATGGTGTAAAGGGTTCCAAGCTAGAACTAGGTTAAACTCTTATTGATAGTTTTTGGTATCTGGCAGCTATCACAGAGGATTAAGGAGCTGTTTCTTGTAGTCCAGCGGTATAGGTTTTGTGGGAGGTTGGCATAATGGTTAAGTCGATTACCCTGCAGACTAAGTGCAGAGTTCAATTCTCACAATGGATAACTGGCTAGGCTTAAAATGGGCCACAAGGGCAAATTAGCCTAGTATTCACGTGAGCCGAATGGCAGGGGGGATTCAGAGCACAGAGAAAACCTGAGATTTTTAGTTATATCAGACAAAATGTAAGGAACAGACAGTATTCATTCATGAACGCTCAAATATGTTAACTGGAATAGTACTCCACAGCAAGATTTTTTAACCAAAAGGGCACAGTCTGTATGCTCCAAATCTGGCCATGAGAAAGCATCAAAGACCTGTATTAGTAAGATTGACTCTTTCTGCTAGTATGAGTGCATCTTGACAAAATTATGGCAGAAGGAAAAAGCATTAAAAATTGGAGACTGAGTGTTTGTAGAAAATGATCATTCACTATACACCAGGCAGAAGAAAAGTAAATTTATCCCAGCAATCAGGGATTGCCAACATGCAGGTATCAGACTCTTGCTGCTGTACCCAGCTGTCTACAGAGTATTTTGGCGGATAGGTTAAGGAGAAAATACAAAAGTTTGTCCAACAAAAAGTGTTCTTTCAGACAGAAGAGAACCCTGCCTCTCATTCTTCTAATAATAAAGCTCACATGGAGACTTTTTGCCAGTGAAACGTGTTCTAATTTTCCAAAGGAAAATGCTTGAGAGACAAAATAAACAAAAAAAAAACACAGGATTTGACTACAAGAATCAGGAGTACCTTAGAATTGAACTGGAGTCTTAGTTCAGAGATGAACAGGAAGAATACCAGCAACACTCAATTAGTGAACAAACAAGAGACTATAAAACAATCATATTTCTGAAATATTGGCTTTACAAAAAAAAAAGAGAGGCTGATAAAGATTTTTTCTTGAAATTGTTAAACCTTGGGGGGGGGATGAAAGTCATATACCCTACTTCAAGTCAATAATGTATGGAAGGACACTAAAAGGAAAAAATGAAAGCAATTATAAGTAAACATTTTTTTCTTAACAGTATCTGCATAGAACATATAAATTGCATGTTTAAAGCATATTCAGTGATTATTGTATGTGATAGGTATTTTTTTTCTTTATTTTTAGGAAATATAGGCATTACAATGTAAACAAAAAAACAGAAGAGTGGTCACAAATATGATTAAGTTAATAAGGCTGCAATGCTGGAGTGGGAGATGGGGTGTAAACTTACACTGATTATAACATATGTACAGTTTTTTAAAACTTTTCCACTGCTTAATCTAATGACAATTTGAGCAAGTCTTTTTTAAATGAGACCACAAAGTTTTCCTTTACAGATAAGTGTTCAGTGTTAGCTGAGAAGTGCATTCTGTTCTTATGTTTCCATAGAAACAAGCTGAGAAAATATGAAGCCAATACAACTGAGAGGTCTGGACATAGTTTACTAAAAAACAGGTAAAATTAAAAGGTAACCCAAAAAACAGATGTGCCCAATGTAGGATCCAATCACTGACCAGTAAAAAATTACCAAAATTCACAGTGATGAAGTCCTAGTGAAGGATGAAAGCACTTGACTCTTGTGCCACAATAAATTTGTACTTTTATCATCTTACCGCTGACTGCTTTGGGCTTGGGTCAACATAGATTTTGGTAATTGGTAATTTTTTACTAAAATTAAAAGATACAAGGATACGCAGGTCAGTAAAATACAGTTTAAAATTACTAAAAGTGAATAAGAGATGGTAGCTTTTCTGGAAACCAAATACTATAATGCATTTACCAGAACACTGCATAGCTTAGTTTTATTTAAAGCTAGCAGTGGACTTTTTCTTAAGGACAAAAGTTAAATGTTTTCTGAAAGTATATGAGCTGCTTTTCACATCTGGTTAAAGGAATAAAGGGACAAGACAAGAACAGACTGTAATTATTGTAAGTAGGAGCACAGGCTGTAACATGAGCTTTAGCATGGATAATGTCAATTTTAGCTTAGTTAATGCCTGTGGGTGCAACTATCAATTTGAGTCAATTGTTCCTATCAGGAGGATTAAACCTCATTATTTCAAGATGTACATAGTTTATTTGTTTTAAGTTACTAGGTTACAGAGGTGTTTTGGTGGCACTATATATACATTAAAAGAAATAGTCTTACAAAATGTGACAAAGGTTCAAATGAAGATGACACGAAACAGTATAAAGGATAAACATGCCAAACATTAGTGGGTACATGTAGCACAAAACTGGCAACAGATATTTAAAAAAATTATCATACGTAATAGGTGGGAATAATAACTTAGCATAATGGCATGAATGGACTTGCAGATATAATTCAATACAGTTACCTTTCTGCCTATATTACAAATGCATACTATAAATAGCAATGTTACAGGATTTAGAAATAAGTGAGCATATGAATTTGAAAAAAAAGATTTCAGGACAGATATTCAGCAGAATACTGGGGGCAAAGGAAAAGATGAGCTCCAACAGTGATAGAAGAGGAAAAAAAAAGATAGTAATGGTAGATTTGTGGTAGTAACAGGCTACTGGCAGGGTAGGAGGATTATGCTGGCATGTACTTATATTCCACCTAAAACTGCTATTATGGAGCTTAACAAAATTTTAGGAGAAATTATCTTTTGGCAAGGAATATTGCTTACAGGTGGGAACTGGAACTTGATTTACAATAGTGATTGTGTATCTGGGGGATCTAGAAAGTAAAATATAAAAGAGGAGGGTAGATTCCTGAACAAATTTATGAAAATATTTGGTATGGAAGACATGTCGTAGCAACTCTTGAGATAAATTACATATTATTCCCCAAGGTACAACTGGGCCAGACTAGGCAAATTATATTTCAGAACATGTGCACTGGTTTAACAGTGTTGACACATTCAATAACTATTTCAGATCATGCACAAACAATAACTAGGATAAAAATTCAGAGTAATGAAGTAAAGATAAGACAACGGCGCTTACCCACTTAAGACAAATTTACGAACAGGTAGTGGAAACATTTGATTTACTACAGAATATTTATTTATTTTTGTTAACTGGGATAGTCCGCCCATTTTCAGTGGAGATGGGGGGGGGGGGGGCAATATGTACAAAGTTAGAAGTAATTTAAATCTTATACAAAAGTAGCAAAAAACTGTAAGCAAGAAAAAATTATATTAAAAAAATAAATATATATACATTTCTTCACAAGTTATAGCTATGGGATAAAATGAAAGCGGATTTTAAAATAGGGAAAAGGAGAGATGGTTATGAAATATGAATTTAAGGGGCTGACAAAGATTAAAATATTGCAGTGTAAGGGATCTCACAGAAGAAGAGGTGCAACTGTAGACTGTTAAAGAGAAAATAAGGCTAAGTATCTGGAAAATATGCATGAGTTTAGAAAGATTGATATTAAGCATGTGCATTTTGTTAACTCCAGAGCACAAAACGTATTAGCACAACCTGTGCAACAGAAAGAAGAAAGGGCTGTTGACAAAATTTGGGAGCCCATAAAAACAGATCCTGTAAGAGACGTACGAGAGATATTTTGGAAATTTTATGAAAATCTGTACAAACCAGAGGAATTTGGAAATCAAGAAAAGCACATATGGAGGGCTTCCAAGATGGCTGCACATTGAGTAACAGCTTAATTTAAGCTCTCCCATTGTGAAAACAGAAACGCAGCAGAGAAAGCCACTGAACCTGGATTTCTGAGTAAATTTCAGTAACTGGCTCGTAAGTGTACTACTTGGATGCTAGGAAAAAAAAAGGAATACTGAGGACCTGAAAGAAAAACAGCTACAAAAAGATGAAAAAAAACTGATGGGGAACATACTGCAGATGTTTGACAAAATGTGTGCAAGCTCCAAACATGACTTCCATTAACCTTGAGGAAATTATAAAGCAACTACACACAGACCTGAATAAAATAAAGGAAACACTGATGGAGTATATCAACTCAAACAGTAAAAGGCTGGAAAAAATGGAAGACGCTTAAACAGATACTCAGATGAGGTGATAAAACTGCAAAATTCTGAGGTCAAAATGAAGGAAAGGCTGGCTGAATATGAGAATGCACAAGAAGAGATTTCAAGAAATTAACAGAATTATAGGAGAGAGCACAAAGGGAAAACCTGAAATTTTCTGCTGTACCTGAGAAGCTGGAAGGTACAGACTGTATTAGTTTTATGAAAGCACAAATAAGCAAGTGGACTGGTATTGCACAACAGGAATTGTTAATTGAAAGGGCACATCATGTGTACGCTCCAAACCTGGCTATGAGAAACCCCCCTAGACTATTAACATCAAAAATGCTATCTTACAAGCAGATGGATGTTGATTCTGACAAAAATTGTGGTAGAAGGACAAAGTACTAAACGTGGCAGAGAGAAGAATATTTGTGGAGAGTGACTACTCATTGTACACCAGGCAGAAGAAGAATAAATTCATTCCATTATTCAGGGAATGCCGAGAAGCAGGCATGAGATTCAAACTGCTATACCAAGGTATCTTCAAAATATTTGCCCTAGAGGAACAAAAATATTTTTTGATTAAGTACATGCTAAGGAGAAATACAAATGTTTGCCCAACAAAGTGAGCTGTGAAGCAGGAGATTCTGCTTCTTGTTCTTCTGGTAATAAAACCCAGAGGCACTGTGCCAGTGAAACCTTTCATAGTGTTTCAAAGGAAAATGCTTGAGGGGGAGACAAAGCATTGGAGGTGACTAGAAGAACAAAGTGCACTGGAGATGAAGCAGAGACAGGGTTTTGGAGATGAAGGTGAACAGGAGCAGAAGAAAACCTGGAAATATTGGACTTTCTTGGACTTTGTTAAACTTGTAGGAGACTCTGCAGCATACGCTCTACTTCATGTCATTAATGTCTGGAGACTAAAATCAGCAACTTGGAAATTGCCAAATATGGGATTACAAAGCAATAAATTACATTTGTGAAATGGCAGAACAAGAAAATCTAGAAATACTGGACTTTTTTTTAACTTTGTTAAACTTGTAGGGGACTCTAAAGCATGCGTCATACTTCATGGCATTAACGAATGAAAAACAAATACTCAGGGGAGGGGAAGAGGAGGGAGAAGGTTAACTAGGTTAAACAATTTTTTTTCTTAATAGTATTATTTAAGTGGTGCATGATTTTCTTTGCAAGTTATACAGTAAAGTTTTTTTTTCAGTTATTTTCAAGTGTAATAGGGACATGAATGTAAAAAGCTATGCCTGTTTTTTCCATTCTCCCTTCTCTCTCTGTTCAGATTTAGGAAATGCATGCACTGCAATGTAACAAAAACAAATCCAGTTAAAATACCATAACAAAACAAAATTATCTCATTCTTGCATAGGGGAATGACCGGGTTAAGGCCATTACTTTATACCATAAGCAAGTAAATGAAAAAGAATACTGAATTCCCTAGTAAACAGTTTTGTATCTGGTTCAAATGTCTCTAGCAGACAATCTGATAGAGAAATGGCTAGGAGAAGATGTTTTCTAAAAGCATTCAAGTGTTTCCCAGCTGACAGAGCTATAAAATAAGGCAAAACCAGACAGCACTAAATACAATCACAGGCTCTTCCATGCATCTTAGCATGGATGATCTTTCTTTCTGTTTAGCTCGAGTCTGTATGTGTGCCTGTCAGTTTGGAACATTTCTGCCTATTAGTAGGGTAAAATTTCAATATTTGAAGATGTACATAATTTTGTGTGTTATTATTAAGTTAATAGGTTTTAGAGGGTATTGGGGTGTGTGCGTATTTTTGTTTGAAGGTTTTCAATAAAACAAAGTTCTGCAAGATGTGACATAGGCTCAGACAGAGATGACAAGAAACAACTGTATAAAAGATTAACCTGCCAAACAGTGCATGCATACAACACAAAAGCTAAAACTAGACATTTAACAAAAAATCTGTTACACATAAAAGGTGGGAATAATAATCCCTCAAGAACACAATTATTTCGATAATGCTTTAAACATTAATGGTCTCACAAATAAATACAAAAGAAAGGGTAGTGAACTATATTAAAAAATGGAGAGTGCAAATAGCTGTGCTACACGAGACACAACTGAAAACAACTGAACATGTGAATTTGATAAAGAAAGTTTTTCAGGATGGCTATTCAGTGGAATACCTGGGGCAAAGGAAGAGAGGAGTACTTATTAATTACAAGAGATCTCCAATACTAATAGAAGAGGACAAAGATAATAATGGTAGATTTGTAGTACTAAGGGGATGCTTGACAAGGGAGGAGAATTATACAATCGTATTTATATTTCACCAAAAACTGCTATAATAGAGCTTAAGAAAATTCTGGGATAAATAATCAGCTTTCAGCAAAGAATACCACTTGAGGGTGGGGACTGAATACTGATTTTCAACAGTGAAGATGTGTCTGGGTGTTCCAGAATGGAAAAATATAACAAAGGAGGGTAGATTTTTACAAAAATTTATGAAAATATTTGGCATGGAAGATGTGAATTCAGTACTAGGACTTCGGAGTGAATTTAAATATTATCCCTCAAGATACAAAACTGGGATAGTCAAAATAGAATTAACATTTCACTGGAACGTGTGCATTTAATTGAAGGTCTCAATACACACCCAATCATTACTTCAGATTATGAGCTACTAATAACTAAAATAAAAACACAGGGTAATGAAATAAAAATGAGACAATGCCACTTTCCCACCTATCTGTTGAAAAGTGAAGAATTTAAGGAATGGGTAAAGTGGGAATTATTCAGGAGCTATTAGAGATGATAATTTCTTCTGAAAATACAGCTAGGGAGTGGGATAAAATTAAAGTGGAATTTAAAAATAGGGTAGAAATAAAAAAGGGAGTTGCGGCTAAGAAGTAAAAAAGACTTAAAGGGACTTGGGAAATGTTCATGCATTACAAAATAGGGGGAATCTCAGAGAACACGAGGAGACGCAACTACAGAATGCTAAGCATAAAATAAGAGATTACCTTGACAATGTACAGATGATTAGAATATAGTGTTTTTTGATAACTCTAGAGCACAAAAACCTTTAGCACAATGACTCCAACAACAGAAAGAAGAAAGGGCTGTCACCAAGCTTAGGGAGCCTACAACAAGGAATATAACAATGGATCCTGTAGAAGTATTAGAACTATTTCGGAAAGCCTATGAAAGTCTGTATAAAGCAGAGAAATACAGAAATCAAGAAAAGGTACAAATGGAAATGTTTATGGAAGAATATGCCAAGATTAGATGTAGAGGAGGCTCAATTACTAACAGTTAGGATAGGAGGACAACATAAATGTGATGTATAACCAATCTACAGGAAAGTCCCCAGGAATAGATGGTATTCCTGTGGAAGTCTGGAAGCTAGAAGTGCAAAAACTGATAACGATATGGAAGGTTTTGTTTAACAGTATTTTAAAAGTACCACCAACATCCTGGAAGAAAGCAGTGGTAGCTGTCACCTAAAGAGGGTAAAGATCCATCAGATTCAGCTTCATACAGGCCCATTTCAATATAAACCACAATTATAAAGTCCATGTCTATAATGGCTAAAAGAATGGCAAAGGTGATGCCAAAATTGACAGATATGGATTAATGTCATTTTGTTGAGGGGGGGCAAACATCTGACAACATTAACAGAACAGAGATGATCCAGAGGGAAGCAGAATGTAAAAAAAAATAAAACTATTGTTGGTGGGTCTTGACGCAGAGACAGCTTTTGACAAACTAAGCTGGGACTTTATGAGTACAGCAACGGAAGCATTTGCATTCCAAGATCTGTGTTTTAAATCATACTTCAATACACAACAAATTAATGTCTATGTGGTTGGTAGGGGGCAATTGGTGTGTTGTAGTGGGCAGTTACTGTGATTTTGTGTTACTGTCTTTTTAAACTGCTTAATTATTTTACAGGAAATTATGTTTGCTTTGTCAAGCAATGGCTGTAAGGGTTAGGGTATTTAAATACGGCATTTTCTGTTTGTTCTTGTTCTGATGGAGTCTTGTGATTTTGACGAAAGCACTTAACTTTTTTCAATAAATTTTCTGGATTGAGTGCTGCAGTGTTCCTTTGGTGATCCTCTTCATATATTTTTTACTTGGTTTTGGTATTCTTGTTTCTAAGTCCCCTTTATTTGCATTACATTTAGAACCACTGGTAAAGAAAATAAGGGACTCAGAATTCAAGGACATAATTGGTACGGTAGTCAAGAAAAGCTGGCTCTACTTGCAGATAACTATTTCATAACTGACAAAACCAGAAAAGGACATTACACTGCCGTGGAACATATTAAGACAGTTTCAAACCTTTTTGAGATATAAAATTAATGAAGCTAAAATAAAAACAATAGCGGCAAAAATTTGTACCTACACACAAATTGGTTCAGCAATATCCATATTTATGGGGACATAACAAAATCAAATATTTAACAGAATGGGATAAAAATGAGACCGGTATGTCAGTTATGGATATGTGGGAAGAGAATAAACAAAAGATAATACAAAAACTGAAAAAAATGGAAGCCGTTATATGGATATCGATAGTAAGATACAAGCAGTCAAAATGTTTTAGTCCCTTTAGTCTTGTACGCAGATCAAGCATATTTTTTATCAAGCAGAGGAGAAGTTGTGGATAGTACTTAAAGAGGTGAAGGATTTTATCTGGGAGGAGAAGGCATACCTCTCAAGTGTACCTCATTACGAGGAACGTAACTCATTTGGGGTATTAAAAAGTTCATGTTCCTCAAAGTTCCACATTGAAAGACTCTGTCACACATTCAGTGTTAGGAATTTTTTTAAGTGAAATCCATTGTAAATAGAAATGAATCATATTCATTCATTAAATGATCTTCTCTATAAGTAAAACCAGCATATTTTAACCATCCTATGACCTTCCTAGTTGAAGATGTTAGTAAGCCATTAGTATGTGTTCCACATTTTGCCCATTTGTTCCACATTATGAGGGCTAGTGTTCCACATTTTAGACATGGAAGGTTAAGAGCTATGGAAGGCAGCAAGAATCAAGTGGGATAAACTCATTCTTCCAATAGACTGGGATTACCAGAGTTGAAGGGATACACAGTTAAGGCTCATACACACAGCACAAGCAGAAAACTGTAATTCAAAATGGAAAGAGATGACGAAACAGGATGGAAGATAAAGTAAAGGGAGAGACTGGGATTTTGGATGCAGACCTTTAAGGAGAAGAATAGTCATACAGAATATTATATTCATGAAGCAGCAGAAGGTATTCTGAGAATCAAGCCAACACGAGAATGAGATTCTGCTGATAGGGATGACTACAATTAGGGATACAGACAATAGGTAAGAGGGTGATGGAATATATTGGAGAAAACTGAAAGGAACCAAAGTATTGGAAGCAAATAAACAGAGAGGGAAAGGTAACAAATGGGAAGACACCAAGAACTTATTTGGACTGCAGGTTAGAGGTTGATATCAATCCTTGATAAGGAAAGCAGAGTAGTCTAAAGAAAAAGAAATAAGGGGTCCTAAATGAAAAAACAGCACTGGTAGAGTTTTTAGTAGAATCTAGAACAGAAGTTGCCATCAAGAAAGGAATAATTAGTAGAGCATGTGATGTTATCAAGTAATGCATCAACAGTAGGTCCCTCCTGGACAGAAAAAATGTATGCATGTGGATCAGGTTGTACTGTCGTAACTGATCAAATGTATATGTTTATCAGAGTACCCTGGAAGGATGGAAAGTTTGAAATTTTGTTACAGTTTTCAGATGCTGCCACAGATCTTAGCAAAACTCTGGGGGTGTATTGTACCATAGTCATGTGACCAGAAGTGATGTCGTCCACTAACCAGCATCTGGTTTCTTTGGAATTCTCACAGCAGTACTTTGGAACCTGACAGGAAATATTTCTGACAGGATACATATCTCATACATCCACACAAAAGACAGACATCATCTGGCTTTTGCTATGGTAAGACGCTCAGCAGACAGCTTGCCTTGCTTTAGCTTAACAGTCAGGGAACTGTAATTCTTTAGTGAGGGGCATTTGATGAGACTATAGCAAACTCTCAGTTAAGTGGAACTTAAACAACCTGCAAAAAATATCAAAGAAATGCAGTACAATTTTCATATGTTGCAGTTTGTCCCCTCCCACAAACGTACCTTATGTTTTTCAAGTTTTAAAAAGGAAAACAGAAATAAATTCCCTCTCACCAACCTGAGAACAAGTCAAACCAAATGGATAGTATAGGGTACGGCATTCGTCAGGCCTATTTTTTTTTTTTTTTTTTTTTTTTTTTAAACTAACTCTCAAGCAATCCGAAACTACAGTTATCCGGCATCTACCAGTCATCATGGGTGCCAGTTAACAGAGTTTACTGTAGCTTAGTATTTAGCATTGTTTTCTGCATCTTCAGGAAACTTTTTTTTTTATATCTCTGTGGTGGAAACTGTTTATTGTAGTCAGTGTTTTCCTGTTTAAACAATCATTAAATATTTTAATACCTTTCACTATGGTTGGTCCTTTAGAGAAAACTTTTAACATCTTGCGTGTACTTATGCTGGTTTTAGTGACACTGTGGCCGCTCCTGATACCATTTGTATTAGTATTATTTTTACACAGTATAATTGGGACCCTTTGTAAAAACCTTATGGTAGCTGGACTGGTAGCAGCTTTTCCCAGGTGTATGTGGAACTCAAATATCCAAGTGTATGTGTCACCTACTGGGAACAGGGACACAGAGCTCTAAAGTATTCAGTTTGGAGATTTGTGCGATTCTGAAGAGAGAGACCGTTCAACCCCAGGTCTGGAGTGTGCTCCGTGTGTGCTCTTAAGGGAAATTGTGCTTGGTGCATCTGAAAATACTGTGCGAATCCATCTTTGCTCTTAGTAACCATCCCTCACCAGAGTCCGTGGTGACAATAGAGTCATCTTGATTGCTGGCCCGCAGTAGCGACCTGCCATACCAGCATATAAAATATAACAACTAAGAATCAGAGGAGGTTAGGAAGGATTGTGAAGAGAAACTGGATAAGCAATTCAGAAACAATGGGGGATATATGTATGCCTCCCACATATGTAACAAAATCTAGATTTAGTATCTTTGCCTTAAAAAGCTTACAAAGGTATTTTTATACCCCAAGCAGACTAATTTTTCCTCATGTAGACAGCAAATGTTGGAGGTATGATGGGAAGAAAGAGGTTACTGGCAACATACTTTCTGGGAGTGTAATGAGTTGGCAGACCTTAAAGATCCCATGCAGATTATTCTGTCAGAGATGCTGGGTGTGCAAACTGGAGTAACTAGGGAAATTATACTTTGAGCTATGATACAGAATCAGAATTGCCTAGATATTGTAAGGCCTTGCGGAGTCCAATTCTGATGGCTGCCAAAAAAGCAATTACGAGAAAATGGAAATCAAAGTAACTTTACTAGAAGTACCAAAGACAGTAGCAGAGATAAAACAACTGGAACTGGGATCTTTAGAAAAGGGTAGGAGCAAATTACATAGGAAAATGGGAAATTCTGGCTCTAACATGCAGAGGAGGAACAAGGTTTAAAAAGGAACAATTTGAATGAGCTATATAATGGCTGACTGGCAATAATTGGATATATTAAAAGTGATGTATAATGTTTACAGCTACAGTTCTGTCAGCATGGTTTGTAATATATAATGTCTGCAATTGAGAATGGGTCGCTATGGTTTATTTTCATTTACATAAATGTAAGATTGCCTGTGTCATACATGGTTTAATAAAGATGTTTATTTTTAAAAAAAGAAAGAAAAAGCACAAATGGAAATATTTATGGAAATGGCTTGTGTCAATGTTAGAGGTAGATGAGGTTCAACAATTATCAGATAAGATAGGAAAATAGATAAAAGTATAAACTGCAGGAAAATCTCCAGGAATAGATGGTATTCCTGTGGAACTTTGGAAAGAAAGTGCTAAATATCTGGAAGGTACTGTTCAACAGCATTTTAAAAGCAGGGGAAGCATCAACAATGTAGAAGAAAGCTGTTGTGCCTGGAATAGCTAAAGGTGGTAAAGACGCATCAAATCCAGGAATCCTCTCTGATAAGTTGTGTCAGAAAACAGGAACCAGGCAGTGGTGTCCTCTTTCCCCTTTGATATTTGCATTCTGCTTACAGCCAGTGGCAAAGAAAATCAGGAACTCAGAAATTCAAGGATATTAATTGGTATGGTGATCAAGTGAAGTTGACCATTTGCAGACTATATAATTTTGTTCCTGATAAAACCAGAAAAGGACATCTCAGTGTTGGATTCTGAGATAGTTTAATGTCTTTCCAGGATAAGAAAATTAATAAAAGACAAAACAAAGGCTACAGCTGCGGAATACACCCCCCCCCCCCCACACACACACACACATGAATTGGTTCAGCAATACACATTTATGGGGACATGATAAAAAAAAGTACTTGGGAGCAGAGGTTAAAAAGCTTTCCAAGGATATGTGGGAAGAGACTACATAAAAAAATACAAAAACTGAGAAACTGGAAGCGTTTGTGGATATGGATGGCAAAATACAAGCAGTGAAAATGTTTAGCCCCTTTAGCTTTACATACAGAGGAGACATTTTTAACAACCAGTTAAGTTGGGGACAGTAATTAATCGAGCCATTGAAGGACTTCACTTGAGAGGGGGAAAAACAGGTGTAAGTGGGATAAGATGATTCTTCCAAAAGAAAAGTGGTTTAGGATTACCCTATTTGAAGGGACGCTTTAGAACTACGCAGTCATCTGGGACTGGGGCTTTAGTCAAGGTGGAGAGAATTATGAACAGTTCCAAATACCAGTCACTTTTGACCCAAAATCTTCAGGCATCTGCTAGAAAGCTGAAGAGGAATTTCACTTTTCCACATGACAATGACCCCAATCACACATCCAAATCAACAAAAGAATGGCTTCACCAGAAGAAAATTAAACTTTTGGAATGTCCCAGCCAGAGCCCAGACCCAAATCCAATAGAAAATCTGTGAGGTGACCTGGACAGGGCTGTGCACAAGAGATGCCCTTGCAATCTGACAGATTTGGAGTGCTTTTGCAGGGAAGAGTGGGCAAATATTGCCAAGTCAAGATGTGCCATGCTGATAGACTCCTACCCAAGAAGACTGAATGCTGCAATCAAAAGATGCTTCAACAAAGTATTAGTTTAAGGGTGTGGACACTTATGCAACCAGCTTATTGTACATTTATTTTTTTTTTATTTTTTCCCCAAACAGATTTGTTTTTCAACTGAATTGTATGGACAGGTGATAGGTCACATTAAAGGTGGGAAAAGTTTTGAAATGATTTATCGTGGTCTCATTTTTTTATATCACAAAAACCTGGCATTTTAACAGGGGTGTGTAAACTTTTTATATCCACTGTATCTGTCTCTCTAGCATCTCCTGTTAATGTCACAGGCTTGGTTAACATACCTAAAGCTAGTGAATCTCGTTCCATTTGACTCTCAGATGTCTAGCATTTCCATCAGGGCAGGGTCCAAGACTGCTCTGTAGGCCAGGCACAAGTCACTTCTCAGAAAGCTATAAGACAGAGTACAGTGATAGGGCCTTCAGTCCGTCCATGCAGGTCATGTGTTGAAGACCCTGAATTTTCTTGGTGGGAAACCTCCAAGGTCTCGCCAGCTGCTGCAGCTATTTGGTGAGGTACATACAGAAAGTTGTACGCTATCAGTGGTCTGATGAGGGATGAGTAGAGGGGAGTTATAACATCCTTAGCTCTGGATGCAATGCCCTTACGTATGAGATGTGCAACAAAGAAGGCTTTCCTTACCACTGTGGACTCATGGTGATCAAAGTTAAGGTTGCCATCCACCTGTTTTCTCAAATCTCTCACCACAGGGTTTGAGTTAAGGGGGGGTGCTGTTAATATTGCAATATGCAGGGACTTCCCCTTTGCCAAAAGGGATACCTAATTTTTTTGCATTTAGTTTAAGTCCGTGGCTTTGTCACCAATCATTTGTGCAAGCCCTTTTTGTAGCATATCAATGTAAGCCACAGGCCATCTATTTTCACCTGGACTCCTGAGAAATGGATTCCAAACAGTATGAGACTTAGCATAGATCCTTGTGGTACACCACTGATAACTTGTCTGGTGGTAGAGGTGGAATCACCAACTTTTGACTGTGTGCATTCTTTATGTGAGCCAGTTGCCATCCAGTGACACATGGGTTAATTCCAAGCTGCGTGAGTTTCTCAATGATGCATGAGTTGGGAACTGTGTCAAAAGCCTTGGCCAAGTCAAGATAGGCTGTATGTACTGTTTTGCCTTTATCCAAGGCTTTGGTAACATTCTCAATGAAGTCCACCAGGTTTAATAAGCATGATCTACGAAGCCAAACTGGATCAGGTCAAGAGTTTGAAGGTCACCTTTGTCTTTGTTGATAAGAAATATGACGATTCTCTCCATGGCCTTGAAGATAAGTCTGGTTAGGCTTATGGGTGGTCATGTACGTCTGTTGATAAGGTCCATGATGATTCTCTCCATGGCCTTGCAGATAAGTCTGGTTAGGCTTATGGGTCTACAGTTCCCAGGGTCTGCTGATGGACCCCCTTTGTGCAAGGGAAATACTATTACTGTTTTCCATTCTGCTGTGACAAAGCCAGTATTACACTATGGTTGAAGAGTGTGCCAAGTGGTTCCACTAGATCCTATTTTAGACTATTTAGAAGGCAGCCTGGGATGTTATCCTGTCCCATACATGCAGTGTTTCTGGCCATGGACAGTGCAGCTATGACTTGATCTTTGGAGACACTAGGTATAGCACTGGTGACAGGTATGCTTTGGGGTATGTCTGGTAGGGGGGGGGGGGGAGTTTGAGCCAAGTCTGTCTGCTAGCAGATTGGTGATGCCTTCAAGATCAGTGAGTGGTGGTATTCACTACCAGTTTGGCACACAGCTGGACCCTTCCATTTTAGATGTCTGACATAGCTAAAGAATGCCTTGCGATTATCCTTAGCTAGGGATGCTAGTTTAGTTTCATAATTGGCTTTAGACTACTTTACAATATATCTAATTTGGTTGTTCAAGCTGTGGAGGATGTCCCTCCTCTGCTGAGTCAGTTCCCTCTTGTTCTTTGACACTAGTTTCTTCCTCTTGTTGTATAACCTATTTATGTCTGATGTCCACCAGGGTGGCTTGTTTTTTTTTGTGAGGACAGCTAAGTCTGTACATTTGTATAGATGTTTATACAGGCATTTGTGTACACCTCTGTATAG
The DNA here is from genome assembly GCF_019279795.1 of Protopterus annectens. Lineage (NCBI taxonomy): Eukaryota > Metazoa > Chordata > Ceratodontiformes > Protopteridae > Protopterus > Protopterus annectens. The sequence goes on from NC_056731.1 coordinate 1,947,467,462, forward strand.
AAATCGCTGCTGACAGTGGTAGCAGGGTGTTTGAAACTATTTATGCCATCACTTAGGACGCTATAGTGTGCTATGGAGAAATGTTTCATTCATTTTGCTCTTTTGGGGGGGGGGGGGTTAGGTAGGATCATTACTTCGAACGAGACTGATTTATGACCAGACATTACCAGGGAGGGGCAACACAGAGGGGATAGTGCAGACATCCCTTATATTGGTAAGTACCAAGTCCAGGACATTCAAGTCCCTTGTGCAGGTCCAGACCATCCGTTTCAGAGCATTTGAATTAAAGTCCAAGGACCTTAGGGCAAGCAGGTTTGTGCTCATATACAACTCCCATTCAATGGAAGGATAGTTGAAAACATCCATGACCAAGGTGTTTGGCCATACAGTGAATGACTCAAGTAGGTCCAGGTAGGCAAGAGTGGTTCATGGTGGGAGACCTACAGCCAACAATGATATGGAGTGAGGTTTTACCTACAGCTGACTGCAATAAGGGTGTACAGAATAGGCAAGAGGGGCTGCAAATCTACTGGAGAAACTGTCATAGGAATCAATGTATTGGGAACAAATAACTAGAGAGGGAAAGGTAATAAAAAAGAGGAGACCAAGAAGATACTTGGACTGTACTCTACAGACTGCCTTCCCTATCAGGGATTGATAACAGAGTATAGGCAAACAAAAAGGAATAGAGGAATCTTAAGTGAAACAACTGCTCTGGTAGAGTTTTTAGTTGACCCTAAAACAGAAGCTGCTGTTTAAAAAGGGATAATTAGTATGGCACAGAAACTATTGCATGAAAACTACGAATTAATCAGAGGAGGTTAAACAAGATTGTGAAGATTGACTGGATATGCAGTTCACAAGGAAACAACCAGAGGACACACATACGACTTCCAGATATGCAACAAAGTCTGGAAAATTTAGCATTTTTGCTTACAACTGTTTGCACTGGTATTTTATACTCTAATGCATTTCTCTTAGATAGATGGCAAATGTTGGAGGTGTGATGCAGAAGAAAGAAGCAACTGGGAACGTGTTAGGATTGCAATGAATTGGGAGACTAACATTCCCCTACAGAGAATTCGGTCAGAAATACTGTAAGAGCAAATGGATGTAACTAAGGAAATTACTTTTTGAGCTGAAATACAAGATCTGAATTGCCTATACTTGGTAAAGCCTTAAGTTTAATTCTGGTGGCTGCCAAAAAAAAAAGCACTAGAAAATGGAAATTTAAACAAGCAGCATTTAAGTACTGATCAATGTAACAAAAGATAAAAAGAAATAGAAGTTAGACCTTAAAGGGTAGGAACAAAGTAGAAAATAAAACAGAAATTGTGGGAACAATACATCCAGAATAATGTTTTGGAGAACGAATGAAGTTTAAGGAAAGCTGGGAATTTATCAATGTAATACTGGATTGATAACTGCATAAATATATGATGCAGGATGTTTATAACTATTACATGTTGTGACAAAGGAGGATACTGCCAGCTCAGCTATCTGGAATTTTGTAAATTATATGCAATTTGTGAACATCAACAAGATCTATACAAGATGCTTGTGTTACAACTGTATTAGAACTGTATGTCATGTGAATATCAAACTGGTCTGTACAGAAGTGTGTGTTAAAAAGGTATTTTATGAAGTGCTTGCGCTTAAAATGTAATCAGTGTGCCCTGCTGAAAGAGAACAGAAATCTACATGCACTATCGTAACTGTTTAAATGTTATATTTTAATATGCAACAGTGGAAACTGGAATACAGGAGGTTAACTTCAGAAAAATAGTGAAAACTAAATTATAGGCCAGGCCGGAGACCATGTCTGTACTAGGCAGCTTCCTGTATTGTCTCTAGGGTGGACTAATTACTAGCCTTGAAATGTGGAAGAAAGTAATTGTTTTATGACTTCCAGCATCTGCCAAAGATCTGAAGTCTATGTATTTTCACAGGTAGATGCTAAATACTGCCAACTTCCAGCAGTGGGGGTTTCACCTGGGATAGGGTCAGATGACAAGAAATTATGTCATTCTGCAAGCTATCCCAGCAGTAATATTTGAGATATTAATTTGAGAGCTCTCAGACAGGGAGCATTCTGTATTCTGTCTTGGGCCTGACAAGAACCATTTCACCACATCATCTGCCTTACTCTACTGAAACAAGTTTCTAGGGAACAGTAATTCTCTTAGATATAGTCAGAAATGTAGCAAAGCTTAGTTTAGATATTTTCTTTATTTGAGACTGTCCTGCAATGTTGTTTTAAATATTTCCTGTGATTTTGAACTCTGATGTCACTGTGAATATACACTGAGAATTTTCTTGTTCTTTTACTGCTTTATTAATATATTTAAACCTTTTATTGTGGCTGATCAGTCTAGAGATATTTACGTTTTGAGAGTACTTGCATATTTATTCAGTGACACTGTGTGGGCCACTCCTAACAGACTTGCTCTTGGTCAAACTACCATTTGTATTTCTATTACACAGTAAGATTGGACACCCTTTGTTAAGGGACTTAAAGTAGCCGATAAGGAGTTGGCTGGTGGCAAAAAGGGGCATACGTAGCAAACCTGTGTTGGCCTCTCCCATGTGTCTGTAAATCAAACCTCAGAGTGTGCCAGCTACTTGGGCAGGGACATGAAGCACTGGTTGGACAGAGGGCGCTAAAGGTCTTGGCTTGGCCACTCAGCTGAGATCTCAACTCCCTAGCTGTGCCAGTATGGAGTCTTATTGAGGATCAAGAAAAAAAGAGGGAGAAACCAGCCCCGGACTGACTGTGGTCTCTGTGTGCTCTTAAGGGAAACTGCTCTTGATGCAGAAAGCTGCATCTGGAAATACTGTGTGTGTACCTGTTATCCTCCCAGTGTACGTCCCCCAGAGGTGCAAGTGGTGAGGATTGAGGCTCCTTGATTACAGGTCCGGGGGGGGGAGGGGGGGGGGTCGGTCACACGTCAACATTTTTTTTTTTTTTTTTTTTTTTTTTTAATATAAACCTACGTTTTCTTATGTCTTAAGTGATTATTCAACCAAGGTGTTAGAAAAAAGTTAGAGTTGGAAGGCTTGGTGAATTTTCCAAGGAGTTCCATAGTCTTGGTGGGGTTGGGAAGTAGTTTATGAGCCATTGATGGAGCTCATTTAAATCTGACTGGAGTTAGCTTTGAATGTTGGTAAGAGAGTGGTCTATTCAGTTAATGACCATTTCATCAGCAGAGAGGATAAGTGGGAGGTCACAAGGAATTCTGTTAATGAGTATGGAGAAGAGGGGACCAAGAATGGATTCTTGTGGTACATCTTTGGTAATAGGTGCAGATTCTGATTGGAAGGATCCTATTTTAACTTAAGTGTCTGTCAGAGGTGAGTTTTTTTAAACCAGGAGCTGCATCTGGTCTAATACCAATTTCAATTAGTTTCTTTTCGAGGACATTGTTGTCAAGGAGGTCAAATGCCTTTGTAGTGTCTATAAATAGTGCACCTGTAAGGAGGTCACTATCAGAATTTGGTCCATGGCTGATGACATCTTGCTAAAGTGCCATCATATTATTTTGTCTAGGACAGAGTCCATGCTTGGAGGACAGCAGGTGGTACTACTGGATATAAAGTGAGAGTTAGGTGTAGACTAGGTTTTCAAGATGCTTGTCCAGACTGGACAGAGGCAAGGGCTATTTTTTGGGTTGGTTTGCTTTGGGAGGGGTTTAATTAGAGCAGTTTTCCAAACCTGTTGCATGATGTGTATGAGACAGATTATACTGTGGGTGACAGGAAGACATAGCTGCTCTCTGCAGTGATATGAACCAAGGGTTTATGTTGTCAAATCCAGGAGTGTCAGCGGAAATATTTTCAAGTAGAATAGAGACGTCTTTAAAATGTATGTATTTGAAGTGGAAGGGAGTGAATGATGGTGGAGTGGGCAATGTATGATCTGTGAGAAGTGTGAAGTTGATTGATCGGAGACTGCTAAATTCTTTAAGGAAATCTGCAGAAAGTTTTGCTGTGCTACACTGAATGGTGTTTGTAGACAGGGCATCTTGAGGAGATTTTTTACTTTTAAGTACGTTAACCTCTTTCCAAAAATATTTGGTGGAATTTAAAAGGCTAATTTGCTTTTTTGTTTGGAGATTTCTTGTGTGAATTCTGATGGACTTCTTGGCCAGGTTATGCAGAACTATAAAAGAAGTACAGCTGTCTGTTGGGGGGGAGCTGTTTCCATTTTTGTCATGCATCCCTTAGAGTTAAAAGATGTTAGAGTTCTGTGTATAGCTATTCGGTTTTGCTGGGTTTATAAAGCCTGTGGATAAGTGGGGAGAATTTGCCTTGCAGCTGGAATAGAAAGTTGGATAGGCTTACAGCTGCTGTACAAGTGTCATGTAAGGATAGTATATGGTTCCAGTTGTGGGCTGTGAGGAAGGTTCCGAGTTAGTCTGTATTACTATAACTCTGGTTTCTGAAGGCTTTTAATATTAGTACCAGTTTGACAAGATGGTTGACAATTGTAAAGGTGACTGGACAGTGGTTACTTAGTGATGATGGCAGAATATTTAGTACAAACATACAAAATTCGATCTCCAACATAATCAAGTTGAGTGTGGTGCTTAAAGGGCCTGAAATTAGGTCTTGTTGGTTCTTTTATGAGTTGCAAGAGACCAGAGTCTGCTAAGAAAAGTACCCATGTAAGATGAAATGGGGCTAAGCTAATTAAGACTGAAGTCACCTAGAATGACTATTACTTTTGGGACAGTTAAGTACTTCACTGATGAGTGATTTGACTATTTATGAAGTATGGGGTGGTAGATAGGCTGTAGCAATTAATAGTGGTTTACCATTGGAGTCTCCTAACATTTCTAACTCACAATTAGGACCAGAGTAGGAGTTTCCTTAGGCAATAACTGGATTTAGATTATTTTTGTACAAAATCAGACAGCCTCCACCTCACTGTTTACCTGGTCTGGCATCACAGATATACTTGTAAAAATTCAGACCGTGTTGGAAGTTGGGGGGGAGGTCTCTTTTTCCCAGGATTCTGTACATGTTAGAATGTCTGGGTTGCACTAGGAAATGAAAGCACTTATGTGGCCTAACTTGTTTAGAAAAACAGTAATTCGGCTGTAGAGGAAAGGGAGATGCTGGGCTGGGTTCAATGTTACTCTTGAGGAGTATAAAGATTAGGGAGGATAGTCAGAAGGTCTTCACTGCTGTAGGCAGACAGAAAAAGGTTTCTGTGTCTTAGCAATCATATAGAAGTGCAGGGGAATAGGTTTGGTCCGATTACTAGAGGGTTGTAGTTTGTTGCTGAGGAAGTTAAGTACTGGGTAAATAGTGATGTGGTGATAGGCTGTGTTGTGTATTATGATGATGATTGTTATTTGCTGTAGGGGGGTGAGGGAGGTAAAGAGGTTAACAGAAGAGAGAAACAAGGGTAAGTTGTGGAAAGAGGAACATTTTACTGACTGGATGTGTGTTGGGTTTGTATAGAAAATTGAAAGTGGGAGTTAAGACTTCCAGTAATATTGTAGTACTGACTACGAGGGCTGTGATGTGAGACGGTTATGTGGGTTTATGGTGGTGACTTTTTAAAAGGTGTATTCAGTGTTTGACAGTTGGCAGAAATCAGAGCAAATAAAATGGGTGGTCTGGGGGTGGGGGTGGAGGGGAGGCAAAGTGATACAACTTCTACTGACTTGGGAGTTAATCATTCAAGGTCCATGTCTAGAAGTGAGCTCAAAAAGGGTAGCCACAGTCTTAACTCTGGTCCAAACAAAGCTGACCCATCACAGGCTGCAGTGCGAAAGTCAACCTGAGGTGTCCTGCAAATTCTGCAAGCCTGCACAAAGCCCATCATCTCATGCTGATGCCTGACTCAGATGCCCCCATTAATCTGTCTGCAACATTATGCAACAACCATGTAGACAGAGTGGCAATAGTAATCACAGTGGCCACTTGTGACTACTTGTTTCTCTATACTTCCTCCAGGCAGCAGCAGCTTTTTCAGGGTTTTTAGTGGTTTGTTGCCTAGATGCCTCTGAAACCTAGTTAAGTGAATCAGACAGTTGCTAGCTGTAAGGTATTTGAAGCATAAACACATTTCTCTAGGTGACCCACACCCCTGAACTGTATCAGGGGAATAAAAAGCCTGGGAACCTTCACATTTCTGTCTTAGTAACAACCAATACAACAACACAGTCCACAAGGGGTCTCTTACTACAGTGAAACCTGTCTTCAGGAGGCCTAGGAGCATTACCTGGCCTCCTGGAAATTGGTTCCATCATGTCTGGTTCTTTCCTGGTCCTCCAACAAACTTTAGTCAATCATCCTTCTGGGAGGAAGGCCCACTCAAGCTGCCAAGGGAGGCAATCTGAAGGTTTTTTTGAAGAGCCTCTCCCTCAATGGAGGCAGGGTCAGTAGACCAGGATCTCCTCTGCTGCATCACCTATAAGGCTCCCCTCGACCTTGGATCTTCTGGAAGGGAGTAGGGGAACTGTCCCCTGTGCCAGACATGGATCTCAAGGAGAGTCTGATGGAGTGTGCTTCCTCTTACGTCCTCTTTCTACGAACACTGACATTTGCCAAGAACAGGCACCTGCAGTACCCAGTCAAAGTATTACAATGTATGAACCGGCTCAATGCAGACCTTCCAAAGCTAACATTGAGAGTTTCTTTTGGTCTTATCCCAATAGATGCCCCCCCCACCCCCACCTTTATGTCTGCTTACCATCAGGCCCTTCCTAATGGTCTTGAGACCTTTCATTCCCCTGTCAATGGAAAGTCTAGAGCATACAACAATCGACCAGAACAGGCAGTCATATATGCAGCTGCGGAGATGGTCCGTGTCCTCACTTGCATCTACCACTACCAGCAATGGAAGCATTTCTAATTCAGGCCCCGATTCTGCCTTTGATGGCTAATGTGAGCACTCACATCACCAATGAAGACCATATCCTAGTGCACATTCATGCTTACACACACATGGACTTCCATCACTAGCTTTGAACTAACAACCCAATGGACCTGGTCCTTGTCATCTCGGTGCCATGTGAGCCTTTACTTGCTTGATGAAGATCTGTCAATTGGAACCACTATACACCCCCAGATTTGTTGGTGGCCAATCACTACCACTCTTCTCTGTCTGCTTCTTCAAACATCTAAGCCACTATTCAAACTCTGGTCATCTGCATAATGGTTGTGGCTTTAAATCTCAATGCCATACAACAGGCTTGTGCCCTTTTCCATGGTACACAAGTAGGAGTTCATTACTGCAACCCAGACAGCTGGGGTTCTATTAGCAGCCCTGACACTAGAAAAGTCAGGCAGGGAGGGGAAGGAGTGAAGCTTCATGGCTCACCTTGCCGGGGGGGTGAAGACGGTTGTGCGCTCTTAGGAGCACAGAGAGCCAGTTCAACTTCCATGGAAACTGGGAAATCACTGCTCACCTTTCTTGTAGGACAGGGGCTTGGAAGAAACACCCCTTACTGAAGTAAACAGACTGCCTCTGCAATTAGCCCATTATACAACCTCTCCTGCTGCTTTGCCGAGCGTATGCACAGGATTAGGGGCTAGCAAGTAAAAAGCCAGACCTACCCCTGACAAGAGTCTAAATGATGTCCTCTCTCAGCAGACTCTCATCTCAGAGATGGGAAATGAATGGGTGCATTGGTTAGGAAGGGGCTCTTTGGCAGGCAGATGGGAATAAAAATGCACAACAATAAAAAATAAAAAGCCAAAGTACATATGAATGGCAAAGTTCCCTTCTTTACCAAAGGTATTTGCATTAGGTGGGCCTGACTTGGCTCATACTCCTATCTGGTACCAAAAATTCCACTCACAAATTTCAGTCAGTTTTGCTTAACTGATACTAAAAGAAAATATCTATTTTTACAGTCTCTGCTATGTGTCTAATCACTTTAAGGTATTTAAAAAGCTTCTTCGTTGGAAGCTTGTTCTGCATGTAACCACAGTACAGAGAGAAGACCACAATATGCAAATGTTTTAAGGAATACTCTGCCAAACAGGGATGGCTAATTTCTTCAGCTGATGTACTATACCATCCCATATGGAATAGTGGCAGCATAGGTGTCAGTAAAATATATATCCATTCATCCCTATTCTCATCCATAAAACAAGTTATTTTAAAATTAGTCACATCTACCTCACTTGTCATCCCCATGCTACTCATATGGCCAGTCAACCAAACCTTTCCCATTGAAAATGGACACCAGCTGAATTATATTTTGCTGACTACCATGCTCTTGTACCCTCATCCAATCCCACTCCCTAGGTTCCTCCTCTAAAATGTTACTCCAAAACTGACTGTACATATCTGTATCGGGGGTCATACTTTCAGCATATTGCACTTTTTTCTATTTGTTAATCTGAGTAGACTTGTAACCAGATCAACTGATCTGTTTTGATGTCTTCCTGTACCTACAAACAACCACAGCCTTACTTTTCATTTCCCGCTGACAGGATTTAAATTGAACTAATACAGTAGTAGTATCAAAAGTCTTACTTCTGCTAATGCGAACTGCAGAGGACACATTAACATGGAAAAATGCATGGTAAAAAAAGAGGCGATTTGGTAACTACAAAAAACAAAATATCTAAATAAGTTTAAAGCAAAACAACCTATTAAATACATACTTCTTAAACTTGTTTTTACCAAGCAAACAGATGGCACTTCAGTGACTCCCTTCCAGGACTCTGTACAAAGACTCACACTAGGAGCCAAGACAAACACTATTTAAAAGCGGAGAAGCAGAGGGTTCAATTAATCATCCTCATAATAGTATACCTCTGAACAAGGCTGACTGGTAAATGTAAGACTGAATATTTTGGATGCCCTTAACATTAACAGGAAGGGACAGGAAAGTACAGACACGACGGGTGAGTGTGTGCCATGACCAACATTAGTACTTGACAACCACACTGCTGCTGCTGTTAATATTAGCTATGCTTTTTGATAGTCACTGCTCCTGTGCAAATGAACATAAACATGCCCAATCCATACAGTTCTGAAAATCAATTAAGCATTCTGCACTCAAAACACAATCACTAGGGCCCAACACTAGTGACATAAAACAATAACAAAATATCCACATGAGCAACCAAGTGAAAGGAATCAATTTAATTCCTGCTGCCTTCACATATTCCTTTGCAATTTACTTCTAATTCATGCTGAGCTAATAACCTATACCACACAAACCAGAAAATAATAGTTTCAAAATCAAAAGTAGGAATATCTGAAATGGGCCACAAGACAACTTTCATTTTAATTTTATAGCTCTGTGTACTGCATACATCACACAGAAGTTAACAGATAAATACAAAATATACACAAGTTCAAATTCAAGTTTATTAAAGTGGCAAAAACTAAGCACTGTACACATACTATAAAAAATTAAGGCAGTATTAAAAATGAAAGAATCAAAAGTACTGACAAGTAATCCTGCTAACTGGCTGGTAAGTATGTAAATTCAATATCAGAAACAGGGCTAGTTACTGTGTGTAAAATTAAAAATAAATGTAAAACTCTTTTAAAACAATATGCCCTTAGCCAATCTAGTAGCAGATTCGACAGGTATAGTTCCTGGGTGGCAAAAAGTACAGTTTTGTACCTACCATAAATGTAGATGTCCGATAGGTATGCGTCTGGGTCTGGCCTCGGCTGATGTCGCACTTCACCCGACGTCATAGCTCCTGGGGTATAAAGGCATCAGCCAACGCCATTTTCCTCAGTGTTTCTTGCCCCCGATGCCAGGTGCCCTCTAGGAAGGCTAAATTTGGATAAATGTAGAAAATTCCAAACAGTAGAAAGCAAAATATATATATACATATATACATACAAACAAATACACGATAATAGATTCCCCCAGCTAGCTAAAAGAGGGGTAAGTACCCTAGGAATACCGCAGAGGGGAAGGAGGGTGGGTAATCCTGACTGCAGATGCATACCTATCGGACATCTACATTTATGGTAGGTACAAAACTGTACTAGGTCCTTCAAGGATGCATCTGCAGTCATAACATATGGGTAGAATACCATAGCCAAATTGGGGGAGGAGGCACTAAGATAATGACGGTGTAGTTAAGATCCCTTGTAAAACAGCAGTTGCAAAACCTGCTCGGGATCTGGAGTATAAAGGAAGATTATAATGCTTGGCAAATGTATGCACAGAGCTCCAAGTAGCAGCTTCTAAAATGTCTTTGATAGCCACTCCTCGTAGGAAAGCTGTAGTGGTGGCTGTAGCTCTTGTGGAGTGAGGCCTGATATTTTCAGGAGTTGTCTTTCCATGAAATGAGTAGCAGAATCTAATGCAATTTCCTATCCATTTTGAGATGGTCTGTTTTGAAATTGCTTTTCCTTGCACTCCTGTTGCATAAGCTACAAGCTGGTCAGTTTTTCTGCTGGCCTTAGTTCTGTCCAGATAGTAGCGTAGTTGTCTGTGTACATCCAAGGTGTGTAGTAGTTTTTCCCCCCTGTTCTGTGGGTTGGGGAAGAATGTAGGTAAATGTATAGCTTGGTTCAAGGATACCCTGGAGACCACCTTTGGCATAAGAGTAGGATTGGTTCTCAGAGACACTCTATCCTGATGGAAGATAAGGAAAGGCTGCACTGCCATTAATGCCTGTAACTCAGATACCCTTCTTGCTGAAGTGATTGCTAGCAGGAAGGCAGTTTTCCAAGATAAGAACTGTAAGTCTGCTGTTGCTGCTGGTTCAAAAGGGGGGAGTGTTAATTTTTCTAGCACAAAGTTGAGATCCCATGCAGGCAGAGGTGGTTTCCTTGGAGGCTTTACGTTTTTGATTCCTCTCAAGAATTGCCTGAGGAGAGGATGAGAGAAGACAGGAGGATCCATGCTGTACTCTGCTGAAATTGCTGATGCATGAATCTTAATGGAGGAGTAGGACAGGCCATTGTGGAACAGTTCTGCTAAGTATTCCAGGATGTGTGCTAGGTTTGCCAGTGTCACATTTTTTCCCTTTTCTGCACTCCAAATGAGGAATCTTTTCCATTTGGCTGAATGTGTTTTCCTTGTGGAGGGTCTGCGAGCCTCCAAGATAATGTCCTTAACCCTCTGAGATAAATCAGGTTGGTTTTGTTTTATGCAATTTTCCAAGCAGTTAGCTGCAGCGTTTTCAAGTTTGGATGCAGGGTCTTGTAGCTGTTCTGCGTTAGAAGTAAGGGACATAGAGGTAGAGGCCATGAGTGCGTCCGAGACATGCTTCTCAGTAGCGGGTACCAATGTTGCCTTGGCCAGTCTGGAGCTATCAGAATTACCTTTGGCTGTTCCTCTCTGATCTTCAGTAGAACTTTGTACATCAAAGTTAGAGGTGGAAAGGCATATACTGTCAGGGCCTTCCAGCTGAAAGAAAGGGAGTCCACCCTCCAGGCAAGTGGGTGGTACACTCGAGCAGAATTTCTTCAGTTGGTGGTTGTGTGGGGAGGCCAACAGGTCTTTCTCTGGCATTCCCCATTTCTTTGTTATGGTTTTGAAGATATCTGGATGCAGCATCCATTCGTGAGCATCCGTGGTAGTTCTGCTTAAGCTGTCTGCTAGTGAATTCTCTTTTCCTGGTACAAATCTGGCCTGCAGTTGGATGTTGAGATTCAGGGCCAAGTTCCACAGGTCCATTGCCATCTGGCATAGAGGGTATGAGTGTGTACCTCCCTGTTTGTTGATGTACCACATGAATGTGGTATTGTCCGTCCTCATCAGCAGGTGTCCTTGTTGGAGGAATGGTCTGAATGCCTCGATTGCATGTTTCACTGCCAGCATCTCCTTTAGATTTATGTGTAGATTCAGCTGGTCTTGGATACACTTGTCTTCCATGTGTGCCCCCCAGCCTAGGTCTGAGGCGTCCGTGGTGATGGTCTGCCTTGGATGTGGTTTGTGGAAAGGCAATCCTCTGTTTATCTGACAGGCCTGAGCCCACCACAGGAATTCTTTTTTCAGACATGGAATGATTGGTATCTGGGCTTCTAGACTGTGTTTGTGTTGAGACCATACATTCCTTAGGTACCATTGTAACTTTCTCATATGCAGCCTGGCATGTGGGATCAATATTATGCAGGATGCCATGTAACCCAGGGCCTGCAGGACTTTCCTTGCAGTAAGCTGAGTTTGTGTTAATGCCATGAAGTAGACTGGTAGTTGCTTTTGTTTTTCCTCTGTGAGAAAAGCCATCTGAGTTATTGTATCCAGTTCTGCACCCAAAAATGTTATCCTCTGGGATGGCACTAGTCTTGACTTTTGAATGTTGACTGTGTATCCCATGGCTTGCAGCAGTTGTATGACATTGGCCAAAGCCTTTATTAATTTTGTCTTGTTGTCCGCTTGTATTAGGCAGTCGTCCAGGTATGGGTAAATTTGAATTCCCTGAAGCCTGCAATGAGCAATTACTGATGCCAGGCATTTCGTGAATACTCTGGGCGCAGTAGATAAGCCAAAGGGCAATGCTGAGAATTGATAATGCTCTGATCCTGCAAGAAATCTGAGGTGTCTTCTGCAATCTGGTCAGATAGGGACGTGCAGGTATGCCTCCTTGAGATCTAGAGTCACCAGCCAAGACTCCTTGCCCAACATGGGAAGAAGTTGCTGTAGGGTCAGCATTTTGAATTTTGGAACAATGAGATATGTGTTCAGTGCGGACAAGTCGAGAATAGGCCTCCATTGATTTTCTTTTCTTGGTACAAGGAATAGTCTGGAGTAAAATCCTTGGCCTTGTTCCATAGATGGTACCGTTTCTATTGCTCTCATCCTTAGTAAGCTGATGATTTGTTTTAGAGCCCCTGATTTTTGGCTTGGTGGAAGGTTTGGCATTCCTCTCTTTTTTGGTAGTGTGGAAGTGAAACCTGTAGCCCTTGTCTATTGTTTGTAAAGTCCATTTGTCTCCTGTAATGCAATGCCAGTTTTTTGAAAATAAAGCTAGCTTTCCGCCCAAGGGTGCTTCCAGTTGTTCCCTGGTAGGCGGAATCACAGCCAAGTCATTGTGTCTGTCCTGTGGAAGTGGTTGTAGTCGCAGCTGTGGCGGCACTTCTCTGGTTGGCCAGTGCATCATAGCCACATTTTAAGAAGTGATTACTGACCCATATGTTATGACTGCAGATGCATCCTTGAAGGACATCAGAATACTCCAACCAAGCCCCACAATCACTAGCAGTCCTAAAAGGACTGAGCAACCAAGATGGCTCATAGCAAGTCTAGCAAACACCTTGAAATAGATGGACCCAAATCACGTCTGCAACTTTGAAGATGACATGACAGCAAATTAACAAGTGCAAATTACAGAGAACTGGCATAAGATACCAGTAATAAGGTACCTCACAGTAAGTAGTCAGGTTGCAGAATTCTTCACAGACCGCAAATGATCTAGTTGCTTAGAAAGGCACTAAAATGGTCATACAGTAGATAAAATAATGTGCTTATTGATGGCAATACTCCCAAGAACAGGATGATCCAACAGTGTCGGAGCTCTAGTCCTTCAGAGAGACAGCCTGTTGTCAGATACCTATCCCTATTCTAGTCTACTCTAATCTCTGCCACTGCTTCAATTCATCTCTCTAAAATTCCTTTGCCTAAATACATGTAGTGTATTAAATGAACATAAATGTATTGTTTTTGCTAATATCTTCCAAGTGATTGACTCAGCTCATATTTCAAGATATGTAAAATCTTGCCTTGCTGTAGATTGAATGTTAAACTGTTCTTATATGCTGTACTAATGCATTGTATGTTGTCTTTCTGTCTGGAGATTTTCTCCTCGGGCCTCCATTGAAAACGGGCTACCTTGGCCCAATGGACTTTCCCGGTTAAACTGAAATAAACAAACTGAAGCTTACAGTCACAATACACGACAGTAAGAGACAAACCCAGTGCAGATGCATCCTGTAGAGTGGCAGAAATTATGATAACAAATGTCCTGCATGTGCTGAACTTCACCTGTTTTTGACCATATAACTGTAAATGCACTCAAGTCCTTTGCTAACTTGTTGACAACAGACAGGGCACCCAAAAGAAGGGACAGAGCTGTGTCAATGTATCAATGATACTGCAGCTCCCCCAGCAAAAAAAAAAAAAGAAAAAATAAAAGAAAATCTTTGCTCCAAGGAAACACATACACTGCAAAGGATGGACATGTGACTGAGTCCCACAGACAAAGTGCAGTAAGAGGGAAAAAAATGAAATCCTACGCTGTTCACTAGAGTTTGCCTGGAAAGGAAGGAAGCAAACCAAACAGTTTTCTCGTGGTTTAATTTCTCATTGTCTTTTGGGTTTCTAATACCATGGACAGGAATGGACTCTATTCCTAAGTCAAAGTACAATTAAAATTCATAAAATTAGTATTATTTCAATCTTTGATGTTAACCAGAAGTGTTCTATGCAGCACATGTAATATGCCCAGAATTGACTCCTCATAAGACCCATTGCTCCTACTACTATTGGGACTGTCTGGGTATCCTTCTTCCACACTGCCTCCGTTTCTGACTGTAAATCCTGGTATTTTATGACTGTCTGTATGCAAGACACTACAGTCACTGGATGTAGCAATTTTCAATGATCAATGCTACTTTTGTCTTCTTTTCCTGGACTACTATAGCTGTTTTCTTGTATCTATTTTTTGAACTGTAGGTAATGGGTAATCCCATGTGATATACGTCATCATTTTCTATAATGCTTTGTGGATCATGTTTCCAATGCTTTTCAGCTACTTCAATATTATAATGTTTGTACAATCCCCAGTGCAAACATTTTGACATATTATGCCTTTCAGTATACAGGCCTTCTGCCATTAGTATATCACACCCAGCAACAAGATGTGCAACTGTTTCCAATGCTGTTTTGCAAAACCAGCATTTGTCTTTTTCCCATGTTTAATGGACTTTGTGAACCAATGTGTATGTATCCTGGGCTGCCAATATTAACTCGTCTATTGGTTTAAATTCACCTCTCCTTAATCATTCTTGCGTTCGGGTCCTGATTGATGTGAGGTCGTTCTAAGAGTTTTCTGTACTTGCAACTGTATTTATGCATTTTAAACATCTTGTCTTCTCATCTGATCCTTCACCTTATATTATTTTTGTTTTTTGGCACATTTAGTTGCTGCCTGACTTTCATTTACTTTTGCTTTGATTTCTATTCCCACCTGACACACATATGCTTCTACTAAACTTAGCAGACAAGTCATCTTAGGCTTATTCTTCTCATGTTTTAAAACTTTCACCACATTTGGATCTTGTGAGGTCAGCAGATATGCATGCAGTCCTACGACTGCAGATCTATACATGAAAATCAATTTCGAGGAGGCCTATCCCTCTTTCAGAACGGGGATTATATAATCTTGATATACACATTTTTATTAATCATTTGATAAGCATGAAGTATTTTTCTTGTTTTCCTGTCCAACTGATCAAATACATTTTGGGGCCAGTCAATCACTCCAAAACTGTAAGGACAGGAAGA
Organism: Protopterus annectens; assembly: GCF_019279795.1. Lineage (NCBI taxonomy): Eukaryota > Metazoa > Chordata > Ceratodontiformes > Protopteridae > Protopterus > Protopterus annectens. Next base: position 1,947,482,911 of record NC_056731.1, read on the forward strand.
TCAAATTGGCTTATTACTTTGACTTTTGTTTCTAGATGTCAATGCTGTTTTCAATATTAATTTTAGTCTTCTAAAATACTTCTTGTTTTCAACATTAGTCTAAAATATTCCTAAGTTTTATTTGCATTTGTTCATGTTTTATTGCTGATCATCAGGTCACAGATATTCATACACTCCCTCTTGCTCACGTTCTTTTATATCACATTCCTGTCCCAGTCTGATATTTTCTTGGCACTGCAGCTTTCCTGCTTTAAAGGTTGTTTTTGCACATTTATCAAGACCAAATTACATACATTTATCACCTGAGAAAGTTTTGACCAACTTTAGTTATGTTTTCAGTTCATCTGATGAGCTATACAGTTTTAAACCATCTACAAAAAAATGATGGGAAGTCTTTACACTTTGCTTTCTGGGAGCCAAATTATAGCCATGACCTAATCTGTTAAGCATACAGCTTAATGGGTAAAAGGCAAGACAAAAGCAGTGGTGACAGTCACCTTGGAATATCCCCCCTTTGAATTTATATCCCTGGAATAATAATTTGTCCTTTACCATGGCTTAATTGCAAAGTGGTCTGCCACTGTTTCATTGTCACTATAATGTAATAAATCAGTGTAGGGTGTATATTATACATTATGCAAGTACTCTTATCCATAAATGTGGAATGTCGTCAAATGCTTTTTTAAAGTCTATCAGTGCCATACTTAGAGTCTTCCCCTTTTTACCATTCTCCATTACATTAATAGCACAATGATCTTTTGTTCCATACGACTTTCTTTTGTTACCATTTTGTTCTATTTCCATGATTGAGTTTTTTTACTAAATGACTATAAATTCTATCAGCACAAATTCCAGTGTATAGTTTATATATTATCGGAAGGCAAGTTATTGGTATATAGTTTTTAGGATAGCTTGAGGGTTCACTCTTAAGGAGGAGTATTGTTTTTCCTGTTAACTTGGTTGGTGTGTTCGGGGTGCACATATAAATAGTTCTTACTCATAGCTAAATCTGCATGTAAAGATGTTAATACTTTTAGCCAGAAGTCAGGTATCTGGGCATGGGGTTTTCCAATTAGGAGCCGTTTTTAATGTTTAAATTTCTCTGGCAGTTACTTCAACCCATTTCATATCATGCATATTTAAACTTTTTTTTCCTTTTACTATTTCTATCCATTCAGCATCTTTATGTTCTTTTCTTGGTGGCGTTTCAATTCCTTTTGCTTCATTTCCCAATTCTCTATAAAACTTTTTTCTCCTGTGATACTTTAGTAATGTATAAGATAGTTTCATAAAAACCTGTGGCCAATGGAGTCAAATGTGGACAAAAAATTCAACAGGACCAAACCAAATAATGGTGTTGATTCCTTTCGATTAGGGGATCATTACACAGCCCCAGTGATGGTTGAGTCTGTACTACATGTGCACTGATGACCAGATTGGAGTGGATAACTGATAATATTGCAGATATCAATCCACTTGTAAGTACATTATCTCCCCTCAAAGAGAAGGAGGTAGGGAGGGAGGGAATACTGCCAGTGAAGAGAAGGACATCAACGGTTATGGTAATATTTTACACAACTGTACTCGACCTTTAAATCACTGTTGCAGCACTCTTCATTAAAGGAGAGTACAAAAGCTTAAGAGGAAACTTAGGAGGAAGGCCCAGAAGTACCCTCCAGAAAACCAGGTAAGATAGCTCTGGCAAAACCAGCAGATGCTATGGAAACAACATCCAATTTGCAATGCTTAGTAAAGCCGTGGACAAAGGACCCAAGTAGTGGCCCTCCAGGATGGAAGTGGTATCCAAGCCTTTGGAAAAAGCACCAGAGGAAGCCACAGCCCTGATAGAATGAGCCTTTACAGATGCAGAATGCCTTTTCCCATGAAAGGAGTAACAACAAATGGCCTTAGAGACCCTTGATGAAATGGCCTGCTTAGAAACAGCCAAACCTTGAGATCAAGGATGAAAAGAAAAGAGTTGCTCAAACTTGCAAATGGCTTTAATTTGAGCCAAATAATATCAGAGTTGTCTATGCAAATCCAAGGTGTGAAAAATCTTCTCACTAGCAGACTGCGGAGGAAGAAAAAAAATGTGGGCAAAGTAACAGACTGATTAATTGAATTCATTAACCACCTTGGGCATAAAAAGATTAGTATGAAGAGACACCATGTCTCTATGAAAAATTAAAAAAGGAAGAACAGCCATAATGGCTTGAAGCTCTCAGACACCCTCTTAGCTGAAGTAAGACCCAAAAGAACAACAGTCTTTCATGCATAATGCTGCAAAGAAGCTGAAGCTGCAGGCGCAAAATGATCCAGAGTCAAATTTTCAAGAACAAAATTCAGGTCCCAGAAGGAGGAATAGGTTTTCCTTGGAGGCCAAATATGAAGGACACCTTTAAGAAATTGTTTGACCTCAAACCTAGAGGCCAAACGAGGAATCAAAGTTGAACAAACAGAAATAGCTGAAAGGTGAGCTTTAACTGAAGAATCCGCCAACCCAGCATGGAGCAATTTACACAAATAAGAGAAAGAATAGTTGTGCAAAATCTTACCATAACCATAGATGTCCTACTCTTCCATGTTGCTGAGGATAACCTAAAGGTTAAGAATACTGCAACCCGAATCTCCGGCCAATATACAAAAGCTTTAGTCACTGCAAGGTACATGGGACATCTGACATTAGCCATAGGGAACATGGGCCATAAAACTGACGTCTGAACATACCTTCCTCAGAACTTCTCGGCCACCAGTCGAACATCGGCTCATCCTGCTGTCTCTGCTGTCGGACCCTGCGATTAAAGTTAAGTACCCTATTGGGGCCTTTTTTTCCTTATTATTTTTCTTGGTCACCGCATGCCTGCCTAGTTCATGTCATTCAGAAAAAGAAAGAGTAGGTGTGGATGTCAGATCCCTCATAAGGAAGCCCACGACCTGTGTCTATTTTGCCTAGGGCCCAACCACACCATAAGGCATGTGCCATTTCTCACGCCTTCGTCACGAAGACCCTTCGCAGCTGTCTGCATGCTCAACCTACACCTGGAAAAACCAAAGACTTAAACGTATGGCTCTTGGGATGGAAGGGCCATCTGGTCATACCGCTGAGCCACTGAAAAAGAAGGCTAAAGTTTCAGGGCCTGAAACTACCGCTGGACCTCTTCCACCAGACATACTGGCCAGACATTTGGGTCGCTAGGTGGAGGATAACCCAAAGATTAAGAATACTGCAACATGAGAATAGGACATCCACAAGAATCTCCACAGAAATTGGATCCTTGTTATGAGCAAGGAACCAGACAGAAAACCTTTTCCATCTGGACATACAGGATTTCCTGGTAGTGGGTTTCCAGGCCTCCTACAGAACCCAAAGCACATCCTCAGAAAAAAGATGTCTAAAAGGGATCAAAACCCTATCACCCAGTGTCTGGTGAAGAGTAGACATGTGAGGATGGATGACATGCAAACTCGCAAACCAACAGAAAAAGAGATAAGAAAGCCCCAATGTGGCACTTGCCTGATAATGGCTTGGTAACCAGCAGAAAATAGAGTGTTCAAGACAGATGATCGAAGATGGCATTTGGACTGGCGGCAAAGTACTTCTGAGACATGCATGTCCATACATCACCTTTATGTCCTACATCTTGAGGGAGGAGTATGTGCGTGACGCAAGAGATCTACAAAATCCTAAGGCTTTGGTATACTGGCCAGACATTGGGCTATCCTTGGCAGGGGATCTATTTAGTGAAGAATATTATAGCAGTGATATGGAAGGACATCCTTAACTCCTTGTGCACATCCATACAATGCAGCATGTGCTTTCCTTTAAGAGTACTGAGGAAAAAATACTAGAAGATAAATGTACTGGTTCAGATCATTTTGAGTTGCTAATAGAGGCTAAGTGACATTTCTGTCCCAAGGGATACCCAGTCCTAGTAATAGATAATGTATGTGAATTACAAAGATACAGCAAGAAGGTCAGATTCTACTTGCAGAACAAACCACCACCAAGTTGCTGTCCACGGTACGACCTTTACATCAGATGAATCTGCTGGATCGAAATTAATTCTTACCAAATTATAAAGCCCAAAGTTGAGATCCTTTGCCAGGGATGGTTTAACTACCAGAGGTCTGGAAGAGAAAATGGCTTTAATGAAAAAGTCTGTAAAGTCAGAGAATGAGATGGAAAACCTGGAAGAGAAAATGGCTTTAATGAAAAAGTCTGTAAAGTCAGAGAATGAGATGGAAAACCTCCATAAGAGGAAACTGCTGCTAGATGTACCATAATTGAGTAACTCGCTCCTTTGTTGTATAGTTTTGTTAAGTATACACCTTCTTCTAACAGTGCTGTGACTAGTAGAATGTTCCAGTCACAAGCCCACATTGAAAATGTATCCATTTTCTTTTATAAATTCTCCTGATTGAGAGTTTGAAATGCTGCAATAAGTTTAATGACCATCTAGATGGAACTAAAGATTCCTGGCCATTACTAGAATTGGAGAAACCAGGCAGTTAGGCGAAGGTAATGAATGCCTGGATGAGGTTATCTGGACGGCTGACACTTCAGATGAGGCTACAAGGGGAACCAAATCTGGTCTGGCCTACAAGGGTGCTATAAGAATGAGTTGAGCCATGCAAGCCTTTGCCTTCTGTAACAGTTTTGGCAACACGGAAAAAGAGTGGACAGAATAGAACAGACCTGGGGGAACTAATCGTGGAAGAAGGCTTCTCTGGGTGTCAGCCCTTCCTGGAGAAAGTTCAGTTGTGCAAGATCTTACCATAACAGTAGACAGCCTACTTCACACTATTGTAGTATTATTTACTCTTGTAGATATCCTGCAGAGGATAGCCAAATGTCCAGCCAGCATACCAAAGCCTTTGCACCACCTAGATGTTATAAGTTAGACAGATCTCCTATGTGCAAAGAGTAACATACATAAGTGATGTACAGACGCCTAATCCTCAAATTACAGTGGTGCAAAATCTTACCACAACAGTAGATATACTTCTCTTCAATACTGCAGTATTCTTTATAAAAGGAATTCGCTGCCAAGGGTAGCCCAACATCCACCCAGTATAGCAAAGCCTTAAGATGTTATAGACGTCGTACTTCACACACATGCTCCCTGCTCAAGCAGTAGGGCAAAAAGGTGACGTACAGAAGTACATACCACAGACTTGAAAAGCCCCAGGAGGAACAGTAGTCCTAGGAAATAGAAGGAGCATGTGAATCTAGAAGGAGAAAAAGGAAAGGAATTCAAGGCCAGAAAAGAGAAGGAAAAGAGCAGAGCAGAAGGGTGGGAGTGAATACTACAACAGTGAAGAGGACATCAACCTTTACAGTAAGATTTTACACAGCTGGACTAATCCCTTCCATATCACTGTTGCAGTATTCTTTAGTAAAGGGAGAGCACAAAGTCTCAACAGGGAACATAGGGAGGAGGAAGACCCAGAATAGCCCTCAAGAAACCCACGCAGGACAGCTCTGGCAAAGCCAGCTCTTGCTCTGGAAACATCCAGTTTGTAATACTTGGTGAAAGTATGAATAGATGTCCAAGCAGCAGCCTCCAGGATGGAAATGGTATCCAATCCTTTGAAAAAAAACACCAGAAGCAGCAGCAGCCCTAGTAGAATGAGCCTTTACAGGGGTAGAAAGACATTTTCAATGAAAGAAGTAACAAATGGAAATTACCTTAGAGATGCAAGAGGATAAGGTTTGCTTAGAAACAGCCAAACCCAGAGATATAGGAAAAAAGGAAATAAAAAATTGCATTTGCAAATGGTCTTATTCCTGGCTAAATAATATCGGAGTTGTCTATTCAAATCCAAGGTGTGAGGAATCCTCTCACTCGCTGATTAAGAGAGCATTCGATAACCACCTTGGGAATAAAAGGAGGATTAGTAGAAAGAGACACACTGTTCCTATGAAAAAAACAAAAAAGGAGAAACCACCACAACAGCCCGGAGTTGAGACTCTTTTAGCTGAAGTAAGGGCCAAAACAACGGTCTTCCATGTACAATGTTGCAAGAAAGCTGAAGGGGAAGGCTAAAAAGCAAATTGAGTCAATTTTTCAAGAGCAAAATTGAGGTTCCAAGAAGGCAGATTGTGTTTCCTGGGAGGTCTGATATGAAGGATGCCCCCTTTAAGAAACTGTTTGACCTCAAACCTAGAGGCCAGAGGAAGAGTTAATGACAGACTAGCAGAAATAGCTGAAAGGTGAGCTTTAAAAGATGATGCTAACTCAGCATGGAGCAATTCACACAAATGAAAGAATCAACGGGATCCCCACAGAAAGTGGAATCTGGTTGCAAGCAAGGCACCAAACAGAAAAGCTCTTCCATTTGCACACATTATTTCCCGGTAGTCTGTTTCCTGGCCTCCAGTAGAACCGTTAAGCATGTCCTCAGAAAAAAAGGTGCTTAAAAAGGATCAAAACCCTATCACTCAGTGTCAGCTGAACAGTGGACAAGTGAGGATGGATCAGAGACCCCTTGTCTTATGTGAGTAGGTCCACCCTGATAAATAATCTGTGATGATTGCCCCTGGCTAGGTAAAGGGAGAACTGATGCTGTTTGGCCAAAAGGAAGTCACCAAACAAGATTCTGAGGGAGTTCTGCTCTATCTTGAGCAATACCTTTGGAAGCAGAAGAGGAGGATGGAAGGTACAGAGAAAAATCCACTTTGAATAAAAACATAAGGCATCCATCTTCAAAGGCAGAGGACTTGGGACTCTGATGCAAAAAAAAGGAAGCTGCCTGTTCAAAGGGGAGGCAAAGATCTACCTGGAGTGTACCCTACCTCAGTGAAGCAGCCATTCATGAGCTTGTATAGTTGACTTGCTCAGAGAGTTTGCCACCATATTTTGCTCTGAAGGAATGTATACAGTCTGAAGACTCTCTTGCTACTGGACAGATAGATCCCAAACATGAAGAGCCAGTCTAAAAAGAAAGTAGGAAAGTGCCTCCCCTTTGCTTGTTGATATACCGCATTACTGTGGTACTGTCCGTGAAGATTATGAGGCCCTGGAAAAGAGTGTGAAAACTCTGAAAGGCAAAAAGGAGAGCTCTCATCTCCATTATATTGCTGTGGTCTGACCTCTGATGAGGAGGCCAGAGACACTGGACCTTGAGGAAAATGAAAGAGGCTCCCCACCTTGTGTCTGAGGCACTCCAGAAAAGTTCCTGAGGGGAGACTGAGGGCTGAAAAGAAGTTGGGAGACAGCTGATGAATCCAACACTAAAGCTCAAGTTTGAGACATGGAAAAAGAGGGATTAGAAAATCTAGTGGATGACAGTATTAGAGGCATACTGACTTTAGGAATCACTCTAGTTTTCTCATATGAAGTCTGGCTAGAGGTAGCACAGGAATGGTGGAGGCCATAAATCTTAGAACCCTGGAAAATCCTCTGACTAACAGAAACCAGAGGAAGAAAGGAATCAAAAATAAGGTAATCAGAAAAATAGCCTTGGGAAGAGGCAGGGAGGCCAGCATAGGAATGGTCAGGAGCCTAAAACAGAGAAACACATGAACCTAAGAAGGAAACAGGACTGAGGTCTGCAGGTTTATTCCACACCCCAGGCTTTGTGAGAGAGAAACCGTATATGGGGGATGCTGAAGGAAGACCTCAAGGAAGGAAGCTTGAATGAGCAGATCCACATACGGAGAGACTTGGACCCCTCTCGTCCTACAAAAAGACTATCACCGTAGTGAGGCATTTGATGAATATCCTTGTAGTAGTAGAAAAGTCAAAAGGCAAAGCAGAGAACTGAAAATGCAAGGGAGAAACAGAAGTGCCAAAAACTTCATGAAAAGGAGATGAATTGGGATGTGAAGATGAGCATACTTGAAATCCAGGGAGACCAAAAAAAAAAGCCTGGGGGAAGAAGAGGAAACTGTGTGAAGGGATAACATTCAAAAGGAAGGGACCTTCAGAAAGTGTTGAGCTGAGAAAGATCCATAATGGGTCTCCAGGTGCCTTCCCCTCCTGGGAACCAGAAATATTCTGGAATAAACCTTCCCCTCCTGGGAAGGGGTCACAGCTTGAATGGTGCCTTCAGCTAAAAGGCCCTGAAGCAGGTCTGGGAAGAAAGGAAGCTGTTCCTGAGGAGGTTGAGGTATGCCCAGAAAAGGACAACGGTATTTCCATAGCATGAAAAATCCTTGATGGATGACAGACAGAGCCCAAGAGTCTTGAATGACCATTAACCAACTGGGAGGAGACAGGCAAAGACGAAGAGATAAGGAAACCTGAGTCACGAAAAGAGGAAGCAAACAGTCAGAGCCTGGCTTGTCTTGGAAACATTTGAGAAGTAGGAGTCTGAGTAGACTTTCTCCTAGCAATGGAACCCACCAAGAACCCTTCCTACCTTTGGAAAGACGGTGATGCTGTCTGCAAACAAAGGCTGATTTGGATGGATAATTACTCTGGAACATGGGGATAAGACAGTTCAATTCCTGTAAGGACTTGCTTTTATCCTAAAGATGCTTAAAAAGTTCATCAGCAGCAGAGCCAAAAAGGCTTTTATTGTCAAGAGAAGCATCCAACAATTTAGCCTTAATATCATCAGGCAAACGCTGGAGGTGAAGCCAAGAGTAACATCTCAAAACAGAACCAAAGGCAACAGCCCTAGAGGAGGCATCAGTTGCATCATAACTACATTTAACAGAGTGGTGAGCTACCTGAGTAGAGTCCAGGAAAGATGTCTGAAGCCTTCACTTCCAAATCAGGAAGGTCAGAGATTGCCTGGGAAGCCACAAGGGCTAAAACATACCTGGTCATAAGGGTCTGGTAATTAATATCCCAAAAGGGCAGGGTGACAGCAGTGCATACCTTTCTGCCTAGATGTTCCATAGCTCTACTGTCCGTCTAAATTAGTAGTTTAGTAGAAGGCAAAAGCTTAGAAGGTTTGTCAGGAGATACAGACACTACAGATAGGTTAGCAGAAGGACATGTGTATAGGAACTTACAGTCATCAGGCACCTTGGAAAAACTATTGGGTTTCTTAAGAGCTGGAGGCAGCGAATCGGAGGCCACACAGGCTGCTGAAAACGTATCTAGAAGGGCAATCAGAACTGGAGGTACAGCAGAGGGTTTAGGGGACTCCATCTGGAAGAGCTCATAATACTTCTTTCGAATGTCAGAAACCTGAGAACAACCTCCTTTAAAATATTCCATCATGTGATATATAGTATCCCCAAAGGAAAGTTGTTCAAAGGGAGAATCGGGGCTAATAGAATCTGTATCCTCAGAGTCGTAATCCAAGGGAGAAGAGATTTGAAAGGAATATGCCAAAAATTCCTCCTCAGAATCCAAACCCTCTTCAGAGTGCCATGCTCTCTGGGCTTTGTTTTTAACACCTTTATTGAATTATCACTTGTGACACAAGCAAATTTACATTTGTATAAAAGTAATCAAACTGTGTTAAGTTCATGTTTACAAACATTACACTTCACATATATTGCTATATATCGTATAACCAAAGCAACATTACATAAATTATTCAATTCCTGTCTTTATTTTTTTAAACAAAACACATCTTTATTGAACCATCACTTACGACACCACAGGCAATTTATATAGATGAAAACAAACCGCACCGACACAATCCTAATAGCTGTGAGCATTTTAAATCACAAACCATACTGACACTTTCAGTTACAAATGGCCAAGGGGTAGCTGGCACAGAAACTTCTTGGGAAGGTTTTAAAGAAATGAATGCATTAAATAACCCCCTAGGTAAAATCTTGCCATTCACACTGGGGATCTTTAGCAGCAGTGGAAACATGCCTTTTTTTTTTTCTTTTGAGGGACGTCTCCCTTAAATACTCTAGGAGGTTCAGACTCTTGCTTGCAGTCAAAGGAGAATGAATCTCCTCCTGAACCAGTATTTGCGGTATCCCCCCTCAGTCCCTGTGAAACAATCAGCTGAGGTTCCTCATTAACATCCAGAGTAGACGTTTGTAGATCCTCTGACGACATGCAAGAATTTGGATCCAAGCCGGCCTCTGACAGGGTTGTGGCAGAGGATTCCAACAACTGGGCAATCCTCCAAGCTTTCACCAGCCTCAAGAGATGTCCGGGTAGCCAGGACAGCAGCAAAATCAGACCAGAACTTCTTGCCCTTTTTTTAGCAAGTGATTGACTTTCAGGATGGGAAGATTCGACCACAACACCTTGCACCAACAATTTAAGATGTAAAGTCTCCAGGTAAATGGACAAGGAGAAATGACTATGTAGGGTCTTAAGGACAAACGCATAGCAGACACAGCACTGTGTATGATCGTGAGAACCAAACAGAAAAGGCACTGCTTAAGACAATCTTTGAGGAATCTGCCTCCCACACTAACATTTTCCTTTCTGGGTGACATGTAAACTCACAAAAAAAGGAGAGAGAAAAAGATAAGAAACCACAAAGGGGCACTTATCAAACATGGCTCAGTAACTAGCAAAGGAGGAGGAACGTTCAGACCGACTATGAATGAAGGTGTATGGACTGGCAACAAAGAAGTTCTAAGGTATACAAGTGAATACATCACCTTTATGCCATATGCCTGAGCAGGTAGCATGTGCGTGACATATGTCTATAAAATCCTAAGGCTTTGGTATACTGGCCGGACGTTGGGCTTCCTTTGGGAAGGAATACCTTTTGTAAAGAATACTGCAACAGTGATATGAAGGACATCTACAGTGCCACAGCAGGAAAAAGGGCAATCCTAGAGAAAGGCAATCTCATGTACATCCTGGAAGGGAAAAAGGAGAAAAGAATGACCTTTTGACTGGGGGGGGGGGGGGGACGACAGAATACTGCAACTGCAATAAGTAGGACATCTACTGTTATGGTACGATCTTTACACAACCATGCTACATCATCCTTCAACACTGTTACAGTATTTTTTACTCTTGAGAAGCGTACAAAAGCTACTGGAAAAATATGGGAGGATGGCCCTGGCAAAACATGCCTTAGTCCTGGAAATGACATCCAACTTGTAATGTTAGATAAAATTTAAATACAAGACCAATTAGCAGCTTAGAGATGGATCTAGTCACTAGACCCTTGAAAAAAAAATGCCAGAGGGTTCCAGGGCCCAGGTAAAACGAGCAGGAATGAGACAGAAAAGCTGCTGGTCATAAAAAGAATAGCAAATACAAATTGTCTTACAGGTTCATACTAGGCTATCTGCCCTAGGGCATTTATAAGCCTAGCCAGAGTATGTTTGGCTTTCGCCACCCATTTTAAATTAATTTTGCTATGCCCTTTTTCGAGGTTAGTGTACTGTGCCTCTAACAGTGACACAGAAGTGATACCCGGGGTAAACCTATGATCTCCCATCTACTCATCAAGATTCCTCTTGAAGAGAGGAAATGAGGGAGCCTGCCTAACCTGGACTGGAATTTTATTCCAGAGTGAAGGGAGCCTCTGGGTTATGAATCTGTCCCTCCAGCATGTCCTATTTATTTCAGTGCTGAGGTTCAAGTCTGACGATCGCGTAGCTAGATGGGATTGTATTTTCTGAGGTGCAGCATGTCCATTCATTCCGGGTTGGACATGGCTTTATACGTCAGGCACAGATCGCCTCTCAGCAGGCGGTATGCCACTGAGTAGAGCTGGAGTTTCTTTAACCGGACAGCATATGGCATCTGTTTGAGCCCTTTGATCCTCTTGGTGAGGTACTTTTCAGGTCTTTCCAGTTGCTGCAGGTGTCTGGTAAGGTACATCCCAAAAGGGGCATTGTACTCAATTATGATCCTGATGAGGGATGAAAGAGGCACGATGACCTCCCCTGATCTAGATGTGAATCCCTTCATGATTAGGTGGGCTATATAAAATGTTTTTCTAACCACTTTGGCCACGTGGTTTTCAAATGAGAGATTGCTATCAACTTGGGTCCCTAATTACTTCTTCTGTACTTAATGGATTACCACCTATGTGGTAATTTGTGGGCACTTTGTTTTTGCCAAAGGGAATGACTACACTTTTTGGCGTTTAGCTTGAGGCCATGGCTCTGGCACCAGTTGTCTGTTTCTATGAGGCCCTTTTGTAGGATGCATGCGTCGGCTGGAGAGTCAATTATGGCGCCTAATTTGCAGTCATCTGCGAACTTGGTCAGCCACAGTCCTTCCGTGTTGGCCTGTACCTCTGAGAAATATATACCGAACAAGAGCGGTCCCAGGAATGAGCCTTGTGGGATGCCACTTGTAACTGGTTTGGAGTCTGATATGGCTCCAGCAATTCTAACCATGTGGGTTCTGTCCTTGAGCCAGTTTGCAACCCGTCTAGTGACATAGGGGTTTATATTTAAGCTGGTGAGCTTATCTATAATGCCCGAGTGGGGTATTGTATCGAAGGCTTTTGCGAGGTCCAGGTAGGCTGTGTGGACCACCTTCCCTTCGTCAATGGCCTTGGTGACTGTTTCAAAGAAATCGACCAGGTTTAAGAGGCAGGATCTGCCCTTAAAGCCAAACTGGGTAGGATCCAGTGTCTGCAGGTTCCCAATATCTTTATTTATGAGGTCCATGACCATCCTTTCCATAGCTTTGCAGACCAAGCTAGTCAGGCTTATGGGGCGATAGTTTCCAGGATCCGTTGAGGCACCACCTTTGTGTAGAGGGACCACTGTTGCTGTATGCCACTCTTTGGGTACATATCCTGTAGTAAAGGCCGAGACTGAACTGTAGTTTTATGTTTGGGTTTAGCTCTTCTTGGAGTTCACGTAGGACGCAGCCCGGGACATCATCTGGTCCCATTGATGCTGTGTTTTTTTGCTTTGGAGAGGGCGGCTCTTACCTGAGCATCTGAGATGTCAGGGGGGCAACACTCTGCTGGGGTAGATATTTGCCCTTTTGGTGGGGGGGGGGGAGTTTGCGCTGAACCTGTCCGCTAGGATGTTGGCAATGTCTGTGGGTTTGGTGTATTTTTTGTCATTTTGGACTAATTCTGAACATATCTGGGAATTCTCACCCAGGTTCCTAACATAACTAAAGAAAGCCTTGTGATTATCCTTAGTGTCCTGTGCAATTTTTCTCTCAAAGCTGGCCTTAGACGATTTTATGAGTGCCCGTAGTTTTTGCCAATACTGATCACAGATGCCTTCCCTTTTGGGGATTTTGCTCTATCATGTAGTAGCTTCCTTCTTCTATTGTATAGTTTGTTTATGGCTGGGGTCCACCAAACAGGACGCCTGCCTTTAGAGAATTGGGTCTTGGTTTTATTTGGGAATGCATGATCCATGCATTCCTGAAGGTGTTCATAGAATGCGTTTATAAAGAATTCTGCGGTCTGGGCCGTATTTTCCACAGGACCGGGGGCTTTGAAGGATTCCACCTCGGTTTTGAGGAGTGTGAAATTTGCTTTAGAGAAGTTTTTCACTGTGGCTTTCTGGGCAGGAGGTGGGGTCAGGATGTCTCTGATGCTTTGTGCTGTGCCACCAACCTGGAGGTGTGGGTATCTTTGACGAATATGGATATTCCCCCTACTTTTGTGGTTCGGTCCAAGTTTTGGGGCCGAAAAGCATGGTATGAGGTATAACCTGGTAGTGCTGGGGTGCTCTCGGGAGCCTTGAACCAGGTTTCTGTTACTGCACAGATATCGATGCTCCCCATGCTAAGGAGAGTTTCGAGTGCGTGCATCTTGAGGTTTAGACTTCTGGCGTTGAGTAGCATTACTCAGTTTCTTATCCCTTGTGATACCTATGGAGGTGGGTTTGTCTTTTGAGCCTTGCCTGAAAAAGGCACTATGGGGGTGGCAAGAGCCTTTGCCAATATCCAAAAGCCCAGGGGTGACAGGTGCAAGCCATCCCTAGCAAAGCATCATGGCTTGTCGAGCATGTCATCCCAGGCTGTCAGGCATTGGATCCCCTTTGAATGACACCAATACTTAAGCCAATTGTTGAAATTGATCATCTTGTCTTCATATTGTGGCATCATTCTTGGTGAGGGTAAGATGCTACTCAAGGTCAGGGTCATACCGGCCTGGGCTACATGCTCAGAGAGCTCCTCTAGGTCTCTTTTCATGTAGTCCAGGGAGGTACGCCTCAGGTCATTCACACCAGCATGGACAATGACAGAGTCATATTTCTACTTGCCTTGGAGTGACCTGAGTGCTTGTGTTATGTGGCGGATCCTAGCGCCCGACAGGCAGCTCACCGTGACCTTCTCCTTGTTCAGCCTGATGAGCGGGGCGTCAGTGTGCCTGACGATAGTCACCTATTACAAGTGTATCAGGTGTGTTATTTAGCCTTAAGGGCTGTGACTGTTTGGCATACTGGCTTTGTGAGCTGTGTGTTGCACGTGTTTTGTTTTGGGGTAGCGGTTGCTTGGGTGTCTGCTTTAGAGGTCTCTGCTGCTTAGGCAGATTTTTATTTAGAGCCTCCGAGTATGTTTTTGTGTTTATGTGTTTGGTTTGCTGTTGTGGTAGGTCTATGCGAGACTGGAATTGTAGTGAGTGTGGTTTCCTTCTCCTCCTGACTGGTTACGCCAGTACTGAGTTGAGAGAGCTTAGCCTCCAGTTTGGCTGGTTGCATCTCTCATGTGTTGGAATTTGTTGCGAGGAGGAGAGGGTTGTCTGTGTACATGAGGCAGTTGTAACATTGCCTCAAGATTCCCAGATTCACCAGCTGGACCTGAGAGGAGATTGACAATTGACCTTTGGACATGCTAGAATAGTATTGGGAATTCATTTATAATTGAAAAAAGGGCCAATGGGGAACAAGGTACTCAAGGGGAGTTTGTGAGGGTGCAGTGCTTTTATTTTTTTAGTGCTGACTTATAGAATTGCTTTAGTGAGCAAGTGCCAGGCTTAGAAAATCAAGGAAGCAATAATTTGCTTACACACTGCCAAACCCAATTTCCTGGCATGAAAGGAAACAAAACTTTGCTCAGACTTCCTGAAATGTTTTGTCCAAGTAATATCTGAGCTGTCTATGTAAATCCTAGACAAATCATCTCACTAGTAGTCTGTGGATAAGGGAAAAAAGATAAACAGACTGATTCAAGAACAAATCATTTAACCGCCTTGGGTATAAAAGGACTGGTACAAAGACATCCTGTCCTGGGGGATGTCCTCTTGGCAGATTTAAGAGTCACCAATACGGTTTTCCAAGTACAAGGTTGTAGGGGAGAATAAACTATAGGCTCAAAAGGGGACAGAGGCAATTTCTCAAAAATGAAACTAAGATCCAAGGAGGAGGAATAGGTTTTCTTGGAGGCCTGATATGAAGGATGCCCTTTAAAAAAATGTTTTGACTTCAAAACTAGAAAGCAAAGGTGGATTCAGAGGCTGGCAAGGGGAAAAGGTTGACAAATAGAACTTTAACAGATGAATATGTCAAAACAGAATTTAGCAACTAACGCAAATACAAAATGCAAAGAAGGTAAGATTGTTGGGTCCCTTTGTTTGCTGATGTACCAAATGACTCCGACATTGTCTGTAAAAACAGAGGACCTGGAACACAAAAGGAGTGAAAAGCCTGGAGAGTTGAAAGTACAGTGGATATAAAAAGTGTACACATCCCTGTTAAAATCCAAAATCCAAAAGTTCTGTGCTATGACTAAAGTCCCACCAAACAGCAAACAGCAAAATCCAAAAAGAGAAAAGAATGGCAGGACACTGCTGGATTAACTCCTTTATTAAAACAACCAAAACAGCCAAGGATAAGCGCTTTCGGGTGTGATACCCTTCATCAGATAAAAAGGAACAAACATTACCATTATTTTAAATTAAAAGCCAACCAATCAGCAATCAATAAACTACCCGCCTTTTTTGTAGGGCGGGTTTCAAAGGAACCATATCATTTAACCCTGGGCTCCTATGAGCCCTCAGCTCCAAGATCCATTTAGATTCAAGGGATTCTGTCAACAACCTTATATCCCCTCCCCTATTATTTAACCTTACGTTAACCACAGCCCTGAAGCTGAAAGTGTGTGTGGAGTGCTGTTCAATGTGCCTATAAAGAGCATTATGCACATTTTTATTTCTAATATTGGAAAGATGCTGTAGAATTCTGATTTTAAACATATTATCGGTCTTCCCAACATAATATGCTGTGCAATGTTCACATGTAGCCAAATAAACTATATGACTAGTCCTGCAAGTAGCCCTTGCCTTAAGGTGGTACAATTTTCCAGTAACAGGATGTTTAAAAGTTGCATTCTTATTAATGGACGGACAGGCTTTACATAAGCCACAGGGAACACTGCCTGGGCTATCCTTAAATGAATTGGATGTAGTAAAAGCCCTTTCAGTGCAAAGGATGTCCTTTAAATTCTTATTTCTCTTATATCCAAAGCTGGGTCTAGTTCCTATTAGGCCCTTTAACTTATTGTCACTTCTTAAGATGTTCCAGTTGTTAAAGACTATATTTTTTATATCTTTGGTATTACTACTATAGGTGACAAACAACTTAGGTTCCCTTTTTGTATATCTCTGTGGAATTTTGGCCTTAACTTCAGCATGCTCTTGTCTGATCCATGGTTTACATTTACTATCCCTTTTCTGCCTACTATCATTAATGACCTCACAGATCATCCCCTCATTGTATCCTCTGTCCAAAAAACATTGCTTCAAGGACTCTATATCTTTCTCATATTCTATATCATTCATTGATATCCTAGATATTCTGCCTGCCTGGCCCTGAACTATGTTGGGAAACATATGACGGGGATGCATGCTATCAAAGCACAGCAGACTGTTCTTCCAACAATCCTTTCTGAATAACTTCGATGAAAAACCATCACTAGTTTGTGTGATACTGACATCCAAAAAATCTATGCTGGTGTCAGAGAAATTCAACTTAAATCTAAGGAAAGATGTGGTGGAGTGTAAGTAGCTGACAAAATCTATTAGCATGTCTGCATCACCCCTCCGGAAGAAAAAAACATCATCTACAAAATGTGTATACATATACACATGTTGTTTCCATAGTGGATGCTCTAAAATTACATCTTTCTCCCAAAACCAAAGGACCAGGTTAGCGTATGTATTAGCACAGGGGGTTGCCCATAGCTACCCCCTGTGCTTGTCTATATAATTTGCTTGTCCCCTATAAAGACATTATTCTCTAGGACCAGGGCCAGCATCTCCTTGACCAAGGATACTTTATTGTCCTCTTCACCCAACTCACTCAGGACCCCACCTATGGCTTGGATACCAAAGTCATTACTGATCACAGTAAAAAGGTTATGAACATCCAACGTCACCATTAAAAGATTTCCTTGTGGCTTGTTGTAGTTAAACCTACCTACCCCTTCTAAGAAAATCACCTGTATCTTTCAACACAGAAGTTGCTCTATCTTTATATAAAGATGGCTGACAAAGGGGGTGCCGTAGTGGTGATGGACACCACTTTTTACCAACAGAAGATTCAGGGGTTATTATTAGATAGGAAAATCTATGTTCCACTCAACCCTATAGGTGTCAAGATGCTAGTGGATGAAGTACACAACAGCTTGAGGCGGTTAAATTTTAATATGTTAATAAGTGATGAGATGCTACAATTTCTTTGGATAGAAAAAGCTGTTATACCTATTTTTAAAGCCCTGCCAAAAATCCACAAATCAGTAGAAGATCCCCCATTCAGACCCATTGTCTCAGGTAGAGGCTGGGTCACGGAACACATTTCCATCTGGATAGAATATACACTTCGACCACTTCTAGATAGAGCAACTTCTGTGTTGAAAGATAATACATACGCTAACCTGGTCCTTTGGTTTTGGGAGAAAGATGGATGTCAGTATCACACAAACTAGTGATGTTTTTTCATCGAAGTTATTCAGAAAGGATTGTTGGAAGAACAGTCTGCTGTGCTTTGATAGCATGCATCCCCGTCATATGTTTCCCAACATAGTTCAGGGCCAGGCAGGCAGAATATCTAGGATATCAATGAATGATATAGAATATGAGAAAGATAGAGTCCTTGAAGCAATGTTTTTTGGACAGAGGATACAATGAGGGGATGATCTGTGAGGTCATTAATGATAGTAGGCAGAAAAGGGATAGTAAATATAAACCATGGATCAGACAAGAGCATGCTGAAGCTAAGGCCAAAATTCCACAGAGATATACAAAAAGGGAACCTAAGTTGTTTGTCACCTATAGTAGTAATACCAAAGATATAAAAAATATAGTCTAACAACTGGAACATCTTAAGAAGTGACAATAAGTTAAAGGGCCTAATAGGAACTAGACCCAGCTTTGGATATAAGAGAAATAAGAATTTAAAGGACATCCTTTGCACTGAAAGGGCTTTTACTACATCCAATTCATTTAAGGATAGCCCAGGCAGTGTTCCCTGTGGCTCATGTAAAGCCTGTCCGTCCATTAATAAGAATGCAACTTTTAAACATCCTGTTACTGGAAAATTGTACCACCTTAAGGCAAGGGCTACTTGTAGGACTAGTCACATAGTTTATTTGGCTACATGTGAACATTGCACAGCATATTATGTTGGGAAGACCGACAATATGTTTAAAATCAGAATTCTACAGCATCTTTCCAATATTAGAAATAAAAATGTGCATAATGCCCTGTTAAAATGCCAGGTTTTTGTGATATAAAAAAATAAGACCACAATAAATAATTTAAAAACTTTTTCCAACTTTGACGTGACCCTATAACGTGTATAATTCAATTGAAAAACAAACTTCTGCTAGGGGGGAAAAATATTAAAAATAAAAAAATGTTCAATACACTGGTTGCATAACTGTGCACACCTTTAAAACTAATACTTTGTTGAAGCACTTTTTTTTTTTTATATCCACTGTATAGTCCTTATCTCCTTAATGTTTATATGATCTGTTTGTTGTTGATGGAGCAAAGACCCTGAACTTTCAAGGATGTTGGGCAGGGGCTCCCCAACCTTGATCAGAAGGATCAGTGTACAGAGTAGGGATAGAAACCTGAAAAGGCAGACCTGGATTCAGAGAAATCCAGTGAATCC
Organism: Protopterus annectens; assembly: GCF_019279795.1. NCBI lineage: Eukaryota > Metazoa > Chordata > Ceratodontiformes > Protopteridae > Protopterus > Protopterus annectens. Next base: position 1,947,501,842 of record NC_056731.1, read on the forward strand.
ACCAGCTGAGCTCAAACTTAAGAGGTGAGAGCGGGACCAGATATTCCAGAGGGTGGCAGTACTGGAGCCAAACAACTTTGAGACCACTAAAATTATCTCATGTGGAGTTTGGCAAAATGAACCATAGAGATGTTGGATTCCATATACCTCAGGACTCAGAGAAATTCTCTTGAATGAAGGACTGGAAAAGGAAGAGGAGACTGGAAATAAGCAGTCAGAGAGAGTACGTTGGGAGGTAGGAGACAAGCCAAGAATGGAATGGTCTGAATCCTGCAAACCCCCCCCCCAAAAAAAAATGGTCCTGAGAGGGAGTCACAGATTTTTTGAGACTGAGGGTGAACCAATCACTGCACAGAAGAATCACAGTGAAGTACAGATTCTGAAACAGAAGCTGTGAGAGGGGACTTAAATTAAAAGATCTTCCAAATAAAGGAATATCTGAATTCCCTGAAGTTTGCAGAAAGTTACCACAGGGGCAGACATTTGGTAAAGATCCTTGGAGATGTAGAAAAAAAGGCAAAGCAGAGAACTGATAACGAGAGGAAGAAACAGAAAAACAAAAACTTTCTGAAGAGAGGGTGAAAAGAAACATGAAGCAAGAGATTTTCAAATCCAGAGATACCAGAAAGGATTGAGAAAGCGACAGAGGGAAAATGTCTGAAGAGACAACATCCTGAAAGAAGGGACATTGATAAAAGTGTTGAGAAAAGACATGTCTAGACTGGACCTCCACGACCCCTCCTTCCTGGGAACCAAAAACATTCTGTAATGAAACCTCTTCCCTGCTGAGATAAGGGGAGAGGTTGGATGGTTCCCAGTTCCACCAACTCCCACAGAACCAAAGGAAAATGAGGCAGCCAGGCAAGGAGGCTGAAGAAAGTTGGAAAATGGAGGAAGGGACTTCTAAGATAAAACAGGAGGGACTGGAGAAGGTCTGGGCAAGTCTGTCTGCAACAGTTCATAACTCTTTTGAACCTCAGAAACTCGGTAACAGTCCCATTTAATGTTCCAGCACTGTTCCACCTGCTACTCTACTCCTCCCTCTCACCTACCCCCTTTATTCTTATTGTTAAGTCTACTCTTTGGTTGCGCATTGACTTTTTTGATATTCCTTGACTCATGAAACTGACAACCCACACTTACCAGAGATCTACCCAAGTTAACTAGATACCAACAACTCTTATTCCCTGAAGGATATTCTTTGAATATGTATTTGACCTTCAATTACAGTGCTTGTTTCACTGGTATTAGTTTGGATATAACCTCTGTTTGGGTAAATAATGTACTTCATTATTATGCAATTCATGTTTTTTATACATCTGTATCTTTGATTTTTCTTTTCTAAAAGTTTGTAATCCTGGAGCTTTTCTCCCGGGGCCTCAGCTTAGTCAGACTAACCCTGTCAACAAATGTCAAATAAAAAATAAAAATAATAAATGTGGACCACCGTATCACAAAAGATAACTCTTCAAAATGAGAATCAAGGCACAGTGAATCTTTTTCATAAGACCCCAAGGTGAGAGGAGCATGGATCTGGGAGGAATATGACGAGGGCTCTTCACCAGAAGAATCAGAATCCCTAGGCCTTTTAGAAATGGTGGAAAACCCAGAGCAGAAACAGGGATAGACAACCCTTATGGAGGTTTCAAGGCCATAAGGGCATTGAACAGACTGAATTAAATCCTGCCACTCTGACAATCCTTAACCACAGAAGCCACATTTTTTTTTTGTTTCTTTTTTCAAGGAACATCTACTTGAACAAATCTAAGAGTTTCAGACCTCTGCCTAGTTTCTGAGAGGGTACCAGGCACTTCTTCCCTAACTAGAATCTCCCAAGGCCCCCCGATACAATAAGCTGTGGTCCCCCCCTCTACACCACACGCATCCACAACCTCTATGATGTACAGGTAGACAGTTCAGTGTCAGCCTCCAAGTTGGTCATGGCAGAGGGAATGGACGCTGGCACTGGATGATCCTTGGGTTCTTCATCCAACCCAATGCAGACATCTGTGAAGTCTGAACAGCAGCAGAACCAGTACATGCCTTTGTCTTTTTTCTTAAGTGGCGGCTGAACTTTAGGTGAGCAGATCTGGCTTTGGTACTCTCAGCCAAAAGTTTCAGATGACAGTTTTCTAAACAAAGAGAGAGAAACGACAAAAGACTGAAGTCTCTTGGGGACAAATGCCTGATAATTCTCACACTGTGTATGGTCATGTGCAACACCCAAACAATAAAGGAACTTTTGTTATCTATCTTTATGGGGAATCTGCCTCCCACACTCATCTTCCCTTCCTGGATGACATGAAAACCACAAAGAGGAAAACGGAAAAAACATCAACTGGGCACTTGTCTTTAGAAAACTCTAAATGAGCCAACTTTGTGAATGGCATACAGACTGAATTCAGAGGTAGCGTTCAGACTGGTGAGAAATTAGTTCTGTGGAGTAGGCATCTGTGTGTCACTTGGGTATTTTTTACACCTTGCATGCAGGAAATGCATCTGACATACGACACCTTGAAGGTGTAAACTCATTGCTACACTGGTCGGATTCTCGGCTATCCTTGGCAGGATATCACCATGAGTAAGGAATACTGCAACACTGATAAAGGACATCTACGCTGAGGTAGTAAGGGCATCTGATGTTGAATGGTGAAACAAAAAGACTTGGCAAGGTCTACCCCACTTCTTGAATATGCTCCATGCTACTCTGCTGTTAACAGACCATTCATGGGGTCGAAGTATCTGTCTGCACAGTTTCCGCAATCACGCTGGTAGACCCAGGTATATGCCTTGCTAGTTGTGAAGCTATCACCTATGCCCACACTCTCACGGTTTTCACTGCATAATGGAGAAGATCGGGTTGCCCTTTGTATGTTTATATAGCACACCAGAAATGCAGCCATGTTGTATGACTGCATGGCAACTGCACTCTAAGGGAGAAAATCCAGGAATGCCTAACAAAGCTAGGATGACTGCTCATCACTGGTACATTTATGGGTAAAACAGGCCTCATCCATGGTTCAAATATGTCCCACAGTCTTGTCGAAGTGCTATCCATACCAAAGGGTAAGTGCATCTGCAGTTGCAGTTACAACTGCTACTGGTTTGATGAATGGTACTCCACAGACTTTGGATATCTTCCCACCAGCTTAAGCTCTGTCTGGCAAGCTGCGATGACTTGATCCTATGGCACACATTAGTTGAGACGACTGCCCACAATGTACCTGAATTCACTCTGGCACAGGGAACCATTTGTATCAAGGCAGCTATTAGTCCATACCCTTTGGTATGGATAGCACTTCGACAAGTACCTTGAAGATCAGGACTGCTGATGGCTGATCTTGTGGTATAGAAGTTGGATCTTGAAAACTGGGGAAATTCTGTTCTGTCATAAGATCGCAAGATACTTCTGTGTCCAGCCAGCAACATGTAAAAAAACAAGATATGCAAGTTGGGATTTGGTTACATTTACAATGGTCTGCAAAGACAGGCAGATTCAGAGCAAGTACCATCATGCTAGAACAAGCTGGCTCACAGATGGAACCAATCATCTAAGTACAGGAAGATCTGTACCCCTAGAAGATGCACATGTGCCACAACTGGAGATGTATAACTGATGAACACCCAGAGGGGCTGAGGTAAGACCTGAATTTGATAAAGACTGGCCCTGAACAGGAATCAAAGAAATCTTCTCAATGCCTTGCCTGTGTAGATAAGCATCTTGAAGATATACAGAGCACATCAAGTCCCCTGCCTGAAGTTACAGCAGTATGGAATACACACAGTAACCATCTAGATGGACAGCTTTAGAAAGCATTTGAGCTGACTAAGACAGCATCAGCCTGAGATTCTTGGTATTTTTGGGCACTAAAAAGAGAATGGAGTAGAACTGGGATATTCATCTGGTCTGGTAGGACCTCGGATTGCTATCTTGTGGAGGAGGCTCCTTTAAAAGCTGCTTCCCTTTGTTTGGATAGCACTAATGGGGACTGGGAAGTCCGACTTGGGAGTATTGTAAAAAGGGAATAAGTAGCCTCTGGATTTGATTCTTGCCCATGAATCTATCACAATAGACATCCAAGACGGAGGGTGTAAGGAGAGTCATCCCATGACTGCCTCAAGAAGCAAGCAGTCAGACAAACCTTCAGGGATCAAAGGAACAAACTAAACAAAAGGATTTCCCACCTCCCTGGTTACTGGGACCTCCTCCTCTGAGGCAGCATTCACACAAATTCCCCTCTGCCCTCAGAACCCCCCAGTCTTCTGCTGCCTATGCCACAGTAGTTGGAATTTTCAAAACCATAAGTTCTTTGCCCCTTTTTGGTTAAGCTGCAAGTCTTTTGCAGGGCAAAAAAATTCATTCCCACAGAGGTGAACATTTTGTCCTGTCCTCACATTTAGTCTTTCCTAAACTTACTGCCTAAACAGTGCATTGTCCAAGGGGTGTTAGCAAAGGACACCATGAAATGGTCCAGGAAATCCATAAGGTGCATCCAGGCGCATCTTCTCAGTAAGGGTTGATCATGCTCCTCTTGCAGTCTCATATGTCTTGTATATAAAATCCATCCCTTCAGACAGAAAATGGTTCTTATCACAGCCACCTGGGTTCTCCAACTGAAAGTGGAGCTTCTTGGCTGGCAGCTGTTTCAGATCTTCAAATACTGTGTGCATAAATCTGTCCCTGAAGCCGAATATGAGCCATGCAGTTCAATGCTCTGACAGAGAATGTACGGGATGCGCAGACTGGCTTCCTTAATCTAATAATCACCCTGGAATCTTTACTGTACAGCTGAATAGCTTGGATGCCCTGCTGGGATAGCCTACTTATTGGCTGCAGCCACCTCTATGGAATCAAGAGGCTTCTTCCTATAGTACAGCCAGTATTCAGAGATACAAAGGACCATCAGGCTTTCTTGGAATGGGCTCAAATATGTCGGAGTTCCATCCACAACTTCCTGCAAACCATATCCACCAGTCTTGTCTGGAGAGGCAATACCCACAGTCTTGGGGAGAGGAATTATAGGCCTCCTGTAAAAACTGTTCTTAGGGGATTGCCCATGGATCCCCTCTGCCTCATCTTCAATAACCGACTGAAGGACGCATCCTATGGTGGGGATATGGGGGAACTTCCCCTTCATCCAGATCTGTATCCAGAATAGGAGACTTGGAGGTGGAGTCCAGGTGCCTCCTTTTACACTTTCGCTTCACTGCATAACTGAGAAGCAGCTTTCACCTGAGTTTTCCTGGAGAAGTGTGCTCTCCAGATCTCCGGTATAGGCTTAGAAATCCTCTGGGACTGACGGAGCCTAGACAATGGTCATGTCAAGGGTTCAGGTTCTGCGGCATCTCAGGCAGAATCAGTACTGCAGAAAAAATAGATATAAAAGGAACTAGATCCATTTGGCACCATTAAGTCTACTGAAGTGCCCTGAGCCAGAACCATCAGGGCTGACAAAGCTGAGGCTTTCTACCAATGTCAAAAAACATGCCCTGACCAAAGATGAAGAAACCTGAACTATGACCAAGCCAGGGGACCCTTTAATCCCAAATTGAATGCCAAATGCTTAGACAATGAAAAATGGAACCAATGTCATCATTGCTGGCCCCATCTGTGTTGAAGACTTGGTGCTGATTACCAGGGGCCTAGTAACAGTTCCTTCATGATTTGACATCAAGTCACAGGCACAAAAGCAGTTGATGCAGGAGAAAGAGATGGTCTATCCGTGCCAAAGTACCACATATAACAGTCTGTTTTGAATCCTTCACTACGGGTACCAAAATTGGGCCCAAAGAGGAAAGCAAATATGGACGGTTGGTGGAACTTCAGCCTGCAATGGAACCCATCAGGGTGGAGATTATACCAAACCAAAGTTAGGCCCTGACATAGGCCGACATTATGTGCTCCCAGTCGACTTGTGTGGGACAGTGGAGGATATACTAGAGCAAATTAAAGCAAATGGGGTGGGGGGTCTTGATGAAATTAATCTGGAGAGTTCTTTCTCAGAAAAGTTACCTGTATGCCATTAAGTCTTCCAAGATGCCAAGAGATTCTTGTTAAGGAGGAAAGGACAAGTTGGTCAGAGTGACAATGAGCATCTCAGCATCTCTCTCTCCTGGGAGATGAGGGTAGATATTTGAGAAGCCCTTGTGGTAATGAGCCTTTCTTACACAGGCTAAACCCATTAACTAATTTTTTCTCTTCTTCTTGGGTCAGTGAGGCTATGGTTCCATTCTGTGCAAAGTCTGATGGGAGAATGGTCTCAACTACCAGCTTGCTTCTGTACTCAGCTAAGGTTCTGGAACAAAAATTCTTACAGACAATGCAGTTGAGTGATGCAATGTCCTTAAGCAAATCAAGCACAATTCATGGGGGTCATGTGGTGGTATTCTGTGCCCACATTTACTCTACTTAATGCTTGGTTACCATTCTTTACCCATGTCCTGAACTCTAAATTTCAACTTCAGTTACAAACAAGTGCAAAACTTTCAATCAGCAACCCTACCCAAGAAAAAAGGTATCAAGCAGTTGGATATAACCAATGGCCCAAGTCATGAGAGGGTATGGAGGAGAAAGGAAGAACAAGATAGTGAAGTAAGAAAATGAAAAAAAAAGAAAGAAAGAAATAGCAAACCACCACAGAAGCCTAACACTTGGCTTCCTTATTGGGGAATAGTCTCTACAAAAACCTACTTACCTGCACACTATTTACTGAAAACTCACATTAAACATTCAAGCAGTTTGAACAGACCGTTGTCTGAATGGTGGTAGAGACATCTTGTAGATTCAGCAGCAGGAGTTAGGGGCAGGGAGAAGTTTGCTGTTACTAGAGGGCACCAACAGCACCAGTTGTGATGTTTCAGCGTTCAGACAGGTCCAAAGAAATGTTTACATTTTTCGTGCTTTTCGTCATTTTCTTGTTATTCAAGCCTATTTCCTTAGATTTGCCTTGCCCATAGCTTAAACTAAGGACATGAATCTAAACCTTTGCCACTATAAAAACAGGGGGAATCCACTTTTAACAGATCACATTATATTAATTTGCTTTTTTCCAGCCTGTCTTATTTTACTGTGTAAAGCCTGGATACATTAAAGTACTGCCTTACTTTAATGCCATTTGTATGTACAGCAGTTCTTGAAAAAAACACTTCCACCTCAGATCACATTTGAAATATATCTGACTATATCTACTGAATTGCTTTACAATATAACATGCACTTATCAATCATGAAATTCATTACATAAATATTAAGAATTTTTTTGAGTTATTTCTTCAGCCCCTTCTATGTCCTAAACATTAATGAAAAGTGGGATATATGCTTTTGAATCATCCCCCCAGTTTAACACAGGAGGTTACCACCACTGTGTCCATGCGCGTATGCAGTCCCCTCCAATCATGTAAAGGAGAGTGGGCCTTTGACAATAAGGGTTTGTGGACACACTGTGCAGTGCTAGCTCCCTGGTGGTGACCAAGAGGCTGTCTGGTCAATTCCAGGGGCAGGGCCTCTTTGGAAGAACGCCCCTTGAAGAGTGGGGGGATGCCCTCCGCTGTCAGCCCACTCTACGTTTCTATAAGCCTCACCAGATGTGTACTTGGAGGGACAGGAAAAAAGCAGGAAAATCCTCAAACCACAATTGTCATCTTTAACACAAATAAGACTTGGGGTTTTGTTCAGATGCTTTAATACATAGAAACACATCAGGATGGATAGCAGCATCATAAAATACGAACAAACTAGTTAACAGACAGAGCTTACATACATACATGTTCACATCTCAACTAACTTACAAAATGGCAGTCAGACTTGCACATGCTCAGTATTTATACACTTGTGCAAGCCTCTGGATAGCTTCTTAAAGTTATATACACACATGCTGCTCTACAACAATGCTGGTGGATTTCTGAACTGCAGCCCCTCTCATTTCACACTTAACCCTGTGAAGAAGAGTGAATGGGCCAGTTCCATTAGATGCAATTTAAGAGACTATTGACTTCACCACAAGGACCAGACTGAAGGGAAAGAAAGGAATGTTGGAGAAAATTAAAAACGGAACTATACGAGTAAAGAATGGCAGGTCGATTTACTAGCTGAAGACAGTAGATTTTTAAAGCATTAAAAGGTTTGGAAAAAAAGGTGATAAAGCTGTGTTTGAAAAAAAAAAACATTACTCATCAACAAATACATAAAAAATAAATGACTGTCAAAGAACACAACAGTCAATTGCACTGTATGAGGCAGGATAACAAATGAAAAAAAATTTACAAGACTAGTACTGGAAAAAACATTATCCGATGAACACACACTTCTAAAGAGTAGCAGGACTGGGGTACTAGGGCACACACCACGTACAAAACTGCAACTAAATGGGAAATGGAAACATTGAGCAACAGAGTTAACAAAAATACTGGATCAGACATGAAGATTGCAAAAAAAAAAAATTCTTCCAAGTAAGGAGATTTGGAAATTTGGCAGATCACCTCTTAAAAATGTTTGCAAATAAAACAAGTATCTGGGATCTTTATTTTCCTTTTTCATGTGATCTCGATAAGAGAGTAAAGATCTGGAATGCTGAGAGAAGTATTGGTCATTATGGGTAAGAGGAAGAATTGAGTGTGGAATTTCTGTTTACCAAGCTAAGACGAAGTATTAGTCTGAATTATTTGAGAATAAACCAGATCATATCACATCCATATTCTGCTTTTCATTTGATTTTTTCCGGTTCTATTTTTGAAAAAAAAAAAAAAATGGATATCTTGCAAACATTACCACAAAGTTGAACTTTTCAACCAATCCAATACGGCTTCTCTCTAAATCACTTAACTTTTAAAACTGCTTATATAAGCAAAGTACAGTTGTGTCCACTTACCATAAATGTAGATGTTAAGAGTGTATTCACTGCTGCAGTCATCACCTGTGGGTTATCCCTGCTGTGGTAGCCCTCAGCCGGCCCGAATACCAGAGTTGATGGTTTTCTGCGTCAGCTGCTGTCGTTTGTTGACTGACGTCAGATCATCAGTGCTATAAAGCAAGGTAGCAGACGCTATTACATCAGTTTTTCTTGCCTAACCAGTCAGAAGCCAAAGAAAATATGGTAAAGTGGTCCGAAGCTTATGTCTCCCTAAGGAAAGAGGATACAAGGAAGGAGGGAGGGAAACCAGGACTGTAACAGTGAATACACTCTAACATCTACATTTATGATAAGTGTAACCAACTGTACTATGTTCTTAGTGATTCACTGTTACAGTCATCACCTCTGGGAGGATTCACACAGCGGAGGAGAGGGGTGTAAGGATTAGAGACCTAGGCATGGGTCAGCAAGCCCTGCAGAACTGCAGAGGCAAACCCTAACCTAGCTTTAGAGAAAAGAGGTAGGTGGCAATACTTTGTGTAAAGGTATGGACAGAGGTCCAGGTGGCAGCTTCCAAGATGTCCCTGGTGGGAATTCCTCTGAGGAATGCTGTGGAAGTGGAGGCTAACCTAGTGGAATGGGTAGACTTACGGGGTGGTTTCCCATGTAATCTGTAGCAGAAATGGATACAGTGCGATATCCATTTGGAAATGGTTTGCTTGTAAATAGACTTCCCCTCTGCCCCTAGGGCAAAGCTGACAAGAAGTTGGTCTGTTTTTCTGAAGGGTTTAGTATGGTCCAGGTAGTATCTGAGCTGTCTGTGCTTGTCTAGTGAGTGCGGAATTCTTTCCCCCTTGTTTTGAGGGTTGGGAAAGAAGGTGGGTAGATGTACGGCCTGGTTGAGAGTCACATTAGATACCACCTTGGGCATAAAGGAGTTGTTAGTCCTCAGAGAGACCCTGCCTGCATGGAAAATGAAGGGCTCAATGGCCATCAGTACCTGAAGTTCTGAAACCCTTTTGGCTGAGGTGATGGCTAGTAGGAAAGCAGTCTTCCAGAAGAGGTATCTCAGTTCTGCTGAAGCAGCAGGTTCGAAGGGTGGTAAAAAGAAGTTATGTACTTACCATAACGTTCCATGAGAGTTGTTTATCTCGCCTTTATTCTCACATATGGGTTCAGAGCCGATCCTCGGCTCAGACACGGCTGATAGCAAAGCTCAAGGTTTGCCAGTAGCTCGAGACCAAGCCCCTTATCCCACAATGCACTGCTGGAATTACCTCAGACCTTGTTTGCTGCGAGTAACAGTGTGTGTGTGTGTGTGTGTATATATATATATATATATATATATATATATATATATATATATATATATTACACACATATATAAAAAAAATATCTATATATATATATCTATATCTCTATATATATATCTATATCTCTATATATATATATATATATATATATATCTATATATATCTATATATATATATCTATATATATCTATATATATATATATATATATATATATCTATATATATATATATATATATACACACACACACACACACCCTTTTATTTATTTCTACCAAGAACACTTCGCGAAGGGGAAGAAGAAATATTGAATAACCAGGATGGTACTAGCATCTAAGTCAACAGTCAGCCAGGAGGGGGAAGGAGGGAGGGATGTGAGAATTAAGGCGAGAAACTCATATGGAATGTTATAGTAAGTACATAACTTCTTTATGTGAAGTTGCTAAATCTCGCCATTTATTCTCACTGATGGGTAGCGTCCCTAGCACCCTCAATCTTGGGTGGCTCATGGAAGTATGTTCTTCAGTACTGTGGAACCACTGGAAAACCTGTCCCTTGAAGCCTCATCTACTTTGCAATGCGTGATAAAGGTATGAGGCTTAGACCAAGTGGCTGCAGCACAAATATTGTCAAGGGGCAATTTAGCTTAAAAGCAGAAGACATACACACTGCTCTGGTAGAATGAGCCTTAGGTTTGTGTGTTAATGGCATGCTTGCATTCTCATAAACAAAGGACATACAATCGGGTAGCCATTTAGATAAGGTTGTTTTAGCCACTGGATTGCCTTTTCTGGCTTCTGAGGAGGATACAAAAAGTTGATCTGATTTTCTAATATCCTTAGTTCTGTCAAGATAAAATCTGAGCTGTCTGTGTACATCAAGTTTGTGCAGCATGTATTCCAATTTGCTAGAGAGTGGTTGGGAAAAAAGACTGGCAGCTAAATGACCTGATTGATATTTGATTCAGAACAGACTTTAGGTAAAAATGAGGGGTTTGTTCGGAGAGATATTCTATCAGCATGGAAAATCATGTAAGGTGGTCTGATAGATAACGCTTGAAGTTCTGACACTCTGCAGGCAGAAGTAATGGCTACAAGAAAAATAGTTTTCCAGGACAAATATTTGAGATCACAAGAAGATGCTGGTTCAAAATGGGGAAGAATAATTTGAGACAGCATAAAGTTTAAATTCCATGGAGAATAGGGAATTTTGATAGGAGGTCTCATTTGAAGAACGCCTTTAAGAAAAGTCTTTATCTGAGCCACCAAACCCAAGGTGGAAATTTGAGATGGCAGCTAACTGGACTCTAATTGTAGCAGCTGCCGCCCCTTCCTTAAAAATCTTTGTCAAGAAATCGAAAATAGATGATAGCGGAGCTTGGAAAGGGTCAATTATCTGCGTAATGGCCCAAAATTGAGAACCTTTTCCATTTACTGCCATATAATTTCCTGGTAGATGGCTTGTAAGTAGACAAGAGAATCTGTCTTGTATCTTCTGAAATTGAATGAAGCCTGGCAATTAGGGGAAGTGGATTAGCCAAGCAGTCAGTTTCAGGGACTGCAGTGAAGGACGGAGGTCTCCTGACAGGTGCGTCAGAAGGTCCGGAACTGTGTCCAGGATCCATGGATCTTCCAACAGATGAAGGTGAAGAAACGGGTACCAAATCTGTCGAGGCCAGTATGGGGCTATGAGAATAACCATCCTTCCCAGCGATTTTGCTTTCTGTAAAAAATTGGGTATCAATGGGAAGGGTGGAAATGCATAAAGGAGACCCAGGGGCCAATCGTGTAAAAGTGCATCTCTCGGGGGATGACCGGGAGGTGGTGGTAGGGCAAAACAGCTTCTGCATTTTTAATTGATGTGGCTGGCAAACAAGGTCGCAGCAAGGCTGGCCCCATTTTCAGAAAATCAACTCCGCAACCTGTTTAAAGAGGCCACTCATGAGGGAGCAATATCGCCCTGCTTAGCTTGTCCGCTATCACGTTAGATTTCCCCGGGATGTGCGTTGCTAACAGAAAACGCTGGGAAGACACAGCCCATTGCCAGGCCCGCAGAGCTTCTCGACAAAGGGGGTAAGACTTGGTTCCGCCTTGCTTGTTCAAGTACCAGACTCACATGTTGTCCGTCTGAATTGCAATAGTTCCTAGAGGGAGAGAGTCCTGAAAGTACTGCAACGCCAGAAGTACTGCTCTCAACTCTAGAACATTGATGTGCAGATGTGATTCTTGATCTGTCCATGTGCCTTGGGCAGTCTTTCCCTGAAAATGCCCCCCACCCTATCAGGGAAGTGTCCGTGGTCACAGTGGCTACTGGGGGGGGGGGGGCAAAGGGTCTTCCGATTGTGACATGGAGATGTCAACCACCACCGAAGGTCTCTTGCAAGAATCCATGATGACAATCATGTGGTGCATCAGTAGTTTCTGGTACGACCACTGAGCAAAGAGGAGCCATTGAAGAATTTGCATATGCATCCTTGCGAGTGGTATAGCCAGGATTGCTGCCATCAAACCTAGCACCTTCAATACCTCTGCTGCTGTAGCTTTGTTCTTTGACAGCAGTGAGCCGACGTGTTGGCGGAGAAGTGCGACTTTCGACAGGAAGACGTAGAGTGGTAGTTGAGGTATTTAACTCTGCTCCTATAAAAATGGTATGCTGTGATGGCGATAAGGTGACTTTTCGAAGTTGATTGTAATGCCTAATTGATGGCAGAGTGCAAGAGTATATTGTGTTGCCTGAGTCAATTAATGCCTGGTGGTAGCGGTGAGGAGCCAATAGTCTAGGTATGGAAACACCTGAAATCCTAGATGTCTCAGGTGAGCCGTGACCACTGCCCATGCATTTGGTCAACACTCTGGGGACTGTAGTGAGACCAAAGGGCAGGGCTCGAAACTGGTAATGATTGGCTCCCGGCCAGAAACGCAGATGATCTCTGAAGCATCTGTTCATCTTTATGTGATAGTACGCGTCCTTGAGATCTATGGAGCACATCCAATCGTCTTTCCCTAGGAAAGGAAGAATGGACTGAAGCATCACCATTCGGAACTTCTCTTTCTTTACGAACTGGTCGAGTCTGCTGAGGTCCAAGATAAGTCTCCAGTCTTCTGTTTTCTTTGGTACCAAAAAGAATCTTGAGTAAGTTCTGAATCCAACTTGGTCTGCTGGGACTGATTGGATGACTTTTTTCTAGCAATCTGTGAACCTCTACGATTGCTTGTTCCCTGAGATTGGGTGGAACATCTGGGATTCTGTTTACAGGAATGGGAGGGGAAGAGAACGGCATGAAATATCCTCTGGAAATGATGCTTTGTACCCATGTATCTGATGTTATGTTTAGCCAGGCTTTTGGGTACAAAGACAAGCGACCCCCAACTGCCTCAAGAGCCGAACAGTCGAGCCCTCTTTCAGGGGCACTGCTAGGGTTGACTGGAGAACTGACCCCTGTCAACCTGTTGCTGCGGACCCCCTCTGCCGCAGGGGTGGCGTCTTTCGTTATAACCCCCTCCTCTGCCTCTAGAGGGGGTTTCTCCACGTGTCCTGAAAGGCTCCCTGTGCTTTTCGGAACCACATTTTCCCCTCTGCTAGGGCCCTTGAGGTAGGGCCGAGTAGGGGTAAAAAAAAAAACGGACTCCAACGGCAGATAAGGTCTTGCCTTCCTGCTCACACCTGGTTAAAGTTTCCTTTACTTTGGGCCCAAACAGTGATGAGCCATAGAATGGGGTATTAATAAAGGAAGACTTAAAGGGTTCCGCAAAGGAACAGAGACGCATCCAGGCTTGTCTTTGAAGAGCAATACCCGAACTAACGGCTCTACTCGAACCATCAGCTACATAGGATATGAGACGCATGGACGAGTTTACCACTGAGTTTAGGGTAGCGAGTTGGGCATTAACTTTGTCAGTCAGCCACCCCTGCAGCTACCGTACCCTGGAGAGCATCTCCCAGTTCTTTCAGATCTCTTTGTAGTCTCGTAAAGTGAGTTAAGTAGTTCAGTGAACGCAGAGAAAAAGTCGCTGAACTAAACATGCATTTCCCATATCTATCCATGACCCTAGAATCTCTGTTAGGAGGATGGATAGATGTGGATGTCTCAGACACTTTCTTTTTGGTGGCTGCAGCTACCACCATGGCATCAACAGGCACACCCTTTGTCAAAAATGGCTTGTCCACTGAGGCAGACTTGAATTTATTGGGCATACAAGGAACAGGTTCCATGGCCTCCTGTGACTCCCACGCCTTATGAGAAATCAGTTCCATGAGCTCGTCATAAGGTGGAGACACTCAAGAAGTGGAAGGGGTGGAGATCCAAAAGCCTTCAAGAGCACGGATTCGTCCTCAGTAAGGGTCTTGTACTGCCAATCGCCCCTCTAAGGATCTCTAGTATCTCTGCAAAGGAGATATCCTCAAAGGGGGATCGAGGGGACCCTTCTGACTCATCCAAGTCCATGTCAGATGTCAAAGACTCCTGTGGGGAATCTAAGTGCCTCCTCTTGCACAGTTCTCTTCCTGGGCTCCGCCTCAGTGGGGGGATATGGGGAGGTCTCAGAAGAGCAAGGGACACCCTGTGGGGTACTTGAGGCTTGGGGTCTCTACGCTTAGGGAGACCGGTAGATGAAGAAGCAGACAGGAGCTTGAGGGGAGAGGAAAGGCTGAACTGATGCTGACGTTGTCTTTGGAGACAAAACTCTCCTCATAGCATCGAAGGCATTATGGCTCCGGCGAGAAGGAGTGGACGGACCCAAGAGAACTGTCCGATCCTCCCGCACCAAAACCCTGGGCAAATGCTACAAGTGTCTTGGAGGTGCTTAGCCCCCAGACAGTAGACACATTGAATGTGTCCGTCAGTGACGGACATTTTCTGCCCACAATCTGGGCATTTCTTGAATCCCGATTTAGGATGTGATTTTTCCTTGTCATCCAACACAGTTAGGTAAAACAAGCTAGTATACTGCAAAAACTTAAGACAGTAAAATCTTTATTTTACTTGTAAGACCCACAAAGTAACTAAGATAATCCAGGCACTATCGATAAATACAGTTTACAAATACAGGGCTAAAGAAGCCCACAGAGAAAAACCCTGACTATAAGAAAGATTAACAAGTCTAAATAGGGCTAAAGGCCCACACAAAACCACTAGCCAACAGGGCACTATCTATCCAAACTAAAGGAACTATTATCAAATTTTTAAACACTAATACACAACTATCCTCAAACAAAAAGAAAGATTTTTTTATAAGAACTTGGTGTTTTTTCTATCACAAATGGTCCGAGCTAGCTGGATCACCGAGATCTCTCTTGCCGCGGCAAACTAGATCCGAGGTAATTCCAGCAGTGCATTGTGGGATAAGGGGCTTGGTCTTGAGCTACTGGCAAACCCTGAGCTTTGCTATCGGCCGTGTCGGAGCAGAGGATCGGCTCCAAACCCATCAGTGAGAATAAACAGCGTGATTTAACAACTTCACATTGTTAGTTTTTCCAAAACATAATTCAGGTCCCAGGCTTGCGTGGATGGCCTTCTAGGAGGTCTGATATTAGAAGCTCCTCTGAGGAATTATTTAATCAAAGGATGTGAGAACAAGGGCTGATCTGTATTGAAATGAGCTGAAATGGCTAAGGCGTGGATTTTAATAGAAGAGAAGGAAAGCCACTACTGAGCAACTCCGCTAGGTAGTCCAAGATAAGAGGGATGGAAGGTTGTGAGGAACTGCCCCCTCTGGACTGGCTCCAGGAGCAGAATCTTTCCCATTTCCCTGCCTTCTGGCCTCTGTGATAATGTCTAGGACCCGTTTTGCCTAACAGGGGCCCCTTGTTTGTTTTTAGAGTATTAGCCATGCTGACAGTTTGGGAATCTGCAAGTCTGGGTGCAGCATCCCCCCCCCCCACCTGAGTCAAAAGGTCTGAGGTCAGGGGAAGCTGCCTGGGAGGCTGTAATGTCAGGGAAGCATCTGTAGTTACTATGGCCATGAGGGGGTGGGGGGTGTAGAGAAAAGGTTCAACCACCATGCGATGTTGGACTTGCAAAAAAGAAGTTATGCACTTACCATAACGTTCTATATTTGTTGTCCATAATCTCACCTTAATTCTTGATGGTTGGGTTCATTATGGAAACACCCCGTACCTTAGCAGTCTGAGATGAGCAGCAACCACTGCAACGTACTTGAATAGCCGGGGGAGAAGAGGTGGAGAGGCTGTGGTCATACCCAAAGGACAGCACTCTAAATTGGAAATGACTGGCTCCCAGCTAGAAATGGAGAAATCTCCTTGGTCATCTTGAAATCTTGATATGGTAAGTAGCTGTCCTAGTGATAAGAGCACATCCAACTGCCCTTCCTCAAGGGTAGAATGGACTGAACTGTGACCATTTGGAACTTTGTCTGCTTTACAAACTAAGATGACTGAGGTTCAGAATTGGGCTTGGGTCCCCTGTCTTTTGAAAGAAACCTGAAACAGACTCCAAATTCTAACTAATCTAGGGTGGGCATATTGGATGACATATATACATGTGTATACATGGGTCTACTTCATATGAGTGAAATTTCATTTGACTGAGACCGTAATACTGAATTTTCAAAATACTGAAAACTCACTTCGCAAACTCATAATACTGAAACCTTACAATGCCAAATTTCAACATAGTGGCAAGTGTGAAGACTACTGTAAGGTAAGTAAAAGGTATATGCCCTTTTCCCCACTGTAGTTGCGATCCTGGATTTAACATACATAGGGGGGGGGTGTGTGGAGCACAGCCCCGCACCTAGTTTGGTTTTACATCGCCTGGTTTGTTAAGAGGGTACACAAGTAGTTTTAAGTTGTGGAAAAAGTTAGTCATCGGTGTTGTAAGTGTGCATGTCTATAGTTTACAATTTAGTATGGTGAAATTTAGCATTGTAAGGTTTCAGTAGTACGAGTTTCAGTGGTGAGTTTTCAGTATTTTGAAAATTCGGCATTATGGTCTTGGTCAAACGAAATTTAGTCATATGAAGTTGACCCGTAGATATATACACACAGACACACTGAATTCAAATGTTAAGTACTTAACATTCATATGAAGCAATGGCAAACAGCAGATATTAAGTAATAGGTTCATAGGTTTATACTAGGCTATCTGCCCTAAGGCATTTATAAGCCTAGCCCAAATTTTTGTGGCTTACGCCACCCCTTATATGAAAAAATACTGTGCCCATTAGTTTGTTGTGCCTCTGTCCAGCAGTGACACAGAGATTATTCCCGGGGTAAACCTACGATCTCCCATCCACAGGTCTAGATTTCTCTTGAACAGAGTCAGCGAGGTGCTCTGCCTCACATGGACCGGGATTTTATTCCACAGCATAGGGAGTCTCTGAGTGATAAATCTATCCCTCCAGCACGTCCTATTTATATCCGTGCTAAGGTTTAAGTCGCTTGCTCTAGTGGTTTTGGTGGATTTGGATTTTTGAGGTGGAGCATGTCCATTAATTCCAGGCTGGACATGGCCTTGTATGTCAGGCACATGTCACCTCTGAGCAGGCGGTATGCGACTGAACAGAGCTGGAGTTTCTTCAATCTGGCAGCATATGACAGATTTTGGAGTCCCTTTATCCTTTTGGTGAGGAACCTTTGGGGTCTCTCCAATTGCTGCAGATGTCGGGTGAGATACATCCCGAATGGGGCATTGTACTCGATCATTGGTCTGATAAGTGAAGAGTACAGGGGAACAATAACCTCACTAGATCTGGATGTGAATCCCTTCATGATCAGGTGGGCAATGTAGAAGGTCTTTCTAACCACTTTAGCAATGTGAGTGTCAAAAGAAAGGCCACTGTCAACCTGGGTCCCCAGGTCCCCGATAACCTCTTCTGTGCTTAGTGGATTGCCACCTATATGGTAGCTTGGGGTTACCTTGTTTTTCCCGAAGGGTATGACTATACATTTTTTGGCGTTTAACTTCAGGCCATGGCTCTGGCACCAGCTATCTGTTTCCGTGTGTCCCTTCTGAAGGATATCCGTGTCTGATGCACTTTCCACTATGGCGCCCAGTTTGCAGTCGTCTGCAAACTTTGTCAGCCAAAGTCCTCCTATGTTGGCCTGTACTTCTGAGAAGTAGATGCCAAACAATAGGGGGCCAAGGACCGAGCCCTGTGGGACACCACTTGTGACCGGCTTGGAGTCTGACACAGCGCCAGCAACTCTAACCCTGTGGGTTCTGTCCTTAAGCCAGTTTGCAACCCATCTTGTGACATATGGGTTTACATTTAAGCTGGTAAGTTTTTCTACAATACCCGAGTGGGGTATTGTGTCGAAAGCCTTTGCAAGGTCAAGGTAGGCTGTATGGACTGCCTTTCCCTCATCAATGGCCTTGGTGACTGTTTCGAAGAAGTCGACCAAGTTCAAAAGGCATGATCTTCCCTTGACAAAGCCAAACTGGGTCGGGTCCAATGTCTGCAAGTCCCTTATATCTTTGTTTATGAACTCCATTATGATCCTCTCCATAGCTTTGCAGACTAGACTTGTTAAGCTTATGGGGCGGTAATTACCAGGGTCCGTAGAGGCGCCGCCTTTGTGGAGTGGGACAACAGTTGCCGTACGCCACTCCTTGGGCACGTATCCTGTGGTAAGGCTGAGATTAAACAGCTGCCTTATGTGCAGGTTTAATTCCTCATTTAGCTCATGTAGCACACAGCCGGGGACACCATCCGGTCCCATTGATGCTGTGTTTTTAGCTTTAGAGAGAGCAGCTTTCACCTGTGCATTTGAGATGTCTGGGAGGCTACAATCGGCTGGGATAGTTATCTCTCCTTTAGGGGGGGAGAGGGGGTGAAGTTTGCACTGAACCTGTCTGCCAGTATGTTGGCAATGTCTGTGGGTTCAGTGATTTTTGTATCATTTTGGACTAATTCTGAGCATATCTGGGAGTTTCCACCCAGGTTCCTAACATAGCTGAAAAAGGCCTTATGATTGTCCTTTGAATCCATGGCAATTTTTCTCTCAAAATTGGCCTTAGTTGATTTTATGAGTGCTCGTATTTTTTTACTAATAATGATCAGGGGTGACTTCCCTTTTATGGATTTTGTTCTATCATGTAATAGCTTTCTCCTCTTATTGTAAAGTTTGTTAATGGCTGGGGTCCACCAGACTGGACGTTTGCCCTTTGTGGAAAGAGTCTTGGTTTTATTTGGGATTGCCTGATCCATGCAGTCCTGGAGGTGTTCATAGAAGGCATTTGTAAGGGCTTCCGCAGCTTGGGTTGTGGTTTCCACTGGCTCAGGGGCCTTGAAGGATACCACACCAGTCTTGAGTAGTGTGAAGTTTGCTTTAGAGAAGTTCTTCACTATGGTCTTTGTTTGGGGTGGGGGCGGGATGTGGATTTCCAGTGAGATTAGTTTATGATCAGATCTCACCAATGAGGGATATACTTCCGGTGTGGAGCATTTTGTCCCCATGTTTGTGACAATGAGATCTAGTATATTTTCTCCTCTCGTGGGAACAGTGACTAGCTGTTCCATGGCATTTGAATTTATGAACTCCAGGAACCGTTGGGCTAGAAAGTTAGGGCTTGAGTAATGTTCCCAGTCTATATTCGGGTAGTTGAAGTCACCCAATATGATGGTGTTTGGAGATACATTTATACCCTCCAGTGTCTTCAGGAAGGCTGTGTGGGGTTCCTGAGTTTGAGAGGGTGGCCTGTAGCATGCTACAATTTGTAGAGCAGTTTTGCCTATGGTTAGTTGCACCTGGATGGTTTCCGAAGCTTCGTGCGTTGCCACCAACCTGGAGGTGTGGGTATCCTTTATGAATATGGATACACCCCCTCCTTTTGTGGTGTGGTCCGGGTTTTGGGGCCGGAACGCATGATACGAGGTAAAACCTAATAGTGCCGGGGTGCTCTCATGAGCCTTGAACCAGGTTTCAGTTACAGCACAGACATCGATGTTCTCCATACTGAGAAGGGCCTCGAGTGCGTGCATTTTGAGATTTAGACTTCTGGCATTGAGCAGCATTACCCTCAGTTTCTTCCCATTTTTGTTTTCTAGGGTGCGACACTCCTTTCATATGTTAATCAGTTACTAAATGTTGTAACATATCTTAGTGAAAAACAGTAATATAAATTTCTGCTAATATTACATGATAATTGTCAAAGAAATTTAGATTCTCAACAACCCCCTTTTCTCCCATTTTTTTTTTTTTTACATGGGTCAGGGTGTTGTGTGAAGCACCGCCATTTCTCTCAATTCAATGCCACACTGGTGCCTTCTTCAACACTCATACCAGACTGTCGCAGATCCTCTCTCACACATTCCTTCCACCTCTCTGCTGGATGCTCTTGTTTCTTCTTACCTTCTTCCATTCTGTCCCAAATCATCTTCACCAGATTGTAATCTGTTCTGTTTAATCTTTTTGCAACTGGAGCTACTTTGGCTTCTGCTCGTGTCCTCATTTTTTCATTTGCCCTACAGCATGCATCCTACCTCCCCTCTTCTCGGGCACTTCCTTTCCATCACCTCTAGCTTTCTCATCTGCTCTGCCTTTACTGTCCAGGTTTCAGTACCATACAGTAGTACTGGTTGCAACAGTTTTTTGCACTTTATTTTTCATCATCTTTGGCATTCTTCTGTCGTACACTACACCGGACTCTCTACATTAGTTGGCTGCAGCCCCTATGATTCCAGCTTTGACCTCTTCATTCAGACTTCTCCTCAACCACCCCTCCCTGATACTTGAAGTTATTAACCTGATCCACTACTTTCCCTTCTATCTCAATTCTCAGTGTATTCTGATTTCCCCAATATGCACAATTACCACTGTCTTTTCTGTACTTAGCTTCATCCCATGTGCCTTCAGTTTTTCATTCCAATCCTTTACCCTTTGCTGAAGTTCTTGCTCAGAGTCTGCCTGTAATGCCACATCGTCTGCATACAACTTTGTTGAGCTGACCCCTCAGACTTGTTTGCTAATGTAGTCCATCACCAGTATTAACAGCAGTGGGCTCAAAGCTGAACCCTGGTGTAAACCCCTTTGTGAAAGTGAACATTGTTTGTACTCGAGTTACTGGGTCCTTGTACACAACCTGCACTAATTCTACCAATGTTTCACGGACTTCTAACTATTGCAGTACTGCCCAAATCAGCTTTTCTGGGTCCCAAGAAAGACAATTTCTAAGAAATTTAGATTTTATATTGTTAATACAACAAGAAAAATGGGAGCTAAAAATGAATGAAATAGAATCACTGATTTGCAACATTTAAGTGATTGAGAGAGGTAAAAGCATACCTTTTTCTTTATGCATATGTACATAAATCATAACTCGATGCTCACTATGCACCTCATTTGATAGTAAAAAATTTAAAAGCTGCATCACGTTTAGTGATGGCTGACTGCTGCAGTTTATAGAAGACAGGAAGCATGTCCATTAATTGCAAGGCCGCACACAATTTCCTGGGGGTGGGCGGGGGGGTTAAAGATATTCTCACTTGCCGAATATCTAGCTTTACAATCCACACTGCTTCTAAAAGGGGCCTATTTCCCTAAAAAATTATGCTCTTTGTTTTCCGTTGTGCAGTTCTCCATTCTGATTGATATATTTGCTGATGAATGCTCTGCACTCCCCAGCTGGAGGAAAACTAGTTTTCCAATGTCAAGCAATAGCCTTCTTTGTTGCTAGTAAAAGAACACTTAATAAAAGGGGATGTTATTTGGTACAAATCTATAAATTATCAGCTTCAGTCTTACACTTGTGTCTATCTCAGACTTTCCCCACCTTGGTCCAGAAGTCATTCCAAAAATAATGAAGACCATCACAGCTCCATATAATACACAACCAGAAAGGAGTTAAGTTTACAAACATCACCACCACTATTTTGAAAGATTGTTTGGACCAGGTGATAGAAGATCTACAGTTAACAGCCTATGAAAAAAGCACTTCCAGACATACAGGTCCAACAGCAGCAAAAAAAAAACATTTCTCCAAAGAAAACTATAGCCTACTAAGCGAGGGTATGAAGTTTCAAAGACCCTGCTAACACAGCCAACAAGGACTCCTAATGCAGGGGAGTACACAAATTCCCTATATAGCCATTCACTTACTGACTCTATTATACCCGACAAGACCAAAACCAAGTCCTCTCGAAAAAAACAAGCAAGGTGGACTAAGTGCAAATAAGCTGTACAACAAAAGAAAAACAGATATCCAAGATCAAGAGAGAACTTATTCAGAAGACGAATACCCTCTACATCTTAAACAAGCAAATCAGCTATACTATAAAGTCCTCTAAAGCTAGTTATTGGACTGAATTAGCATCCCTAACTAAAGATGATCATAAGGTATTCCTTACCTACATCCAAAACCTAAAAGGGAATGCCCAGCTGTGTGCCAAACTTACAGTGATGGTATCACCCACAGGTAACTGCCAACTCGCTAGCTGACAGATTTGGTAATAATTTCACCCTCCTATCCCCATTAGCCATACCCCAAAGCATTCCTGATGCCAGTTCTCTACAGAGTACATCCAAAGAACATGCAAAAGGCTCTCCAAGACTAAAAACATGGCCTTTATGGGACTAGATAACATCATAGGCTGCGTACTAAATCTAAAACAAGATCTAGTGGAACCACTTGGCACTTTCCAAGCATAGCATGAACATTCACTTTGTTCTTGAGGACTGGAGAAGAGCAACAGTAATCCCCTTGCACTAAGGGGGTCCCCATCAACCAACCCTGGGAACTATAGACCCTTTAGCCTAACCAGCCTCATCTGCAAGGACATGAAAAGAATCATGGACCTTATCAACAAAGACACAGACAACCTTTAAAATCTTGACCCAACCCAGTTTGGTTTTAAGGGTAGATCTTGCTTATTAAACCTAGTGGACTTCTTTGAGAATTTCACCAATGCCCTGGATAAAGGCAAAGCAGTACATTCTGCCTATCTTGATTTAGTCAAGGCTTTTGACACAATCCCCACCCCAGGGATCAGAGAGAAACTCTCCCAGCTAGGGATTAATCTACGTTACTAGCTGGGTAGCCCAACTAGTTCACAAACAGAATGCACACTGTCAAAGCTGGGGAGTCCACCTCCACCAGCAGACCAATTGCCAGTGAGGTACCACAAGGATCTGTACTGGGCCCTCTAGTGTTTGGAATCTATTTTCTGAAGTCCAGCTGAAAGTAGATGGGCCTGTGGCTTACCAAGTTTGCAGATGACTGTACACTGGGTGCAATCGGAGTTCCCCAACGATGAAAACATATTACAGAATGGGCAGACAAATGAATTGTGCCAAAGCCATGGACTAAAACTAAACAAAAAAATGCCTCATTATCCCCTTCGGCAAATTAGCAGCACCTACCAATTATGATATAGATAGCACCCCTCTAAGAACACCACCAGTGGTGTGAGATTTGGGAACATAGGTTGACAGCAATCTAAACTTCAATCACCATATGTCCACAGAGGTAAGGAAAGCCTTCTGCATTGCACATCTCATAAGGACATTGCATCCAAAACGAAGGAGGTTATAACTCAGCTGTACTTGACCCTTGTCAGACCAATAAGGGAGTACAATGCTCCCTTCTGTAAGTACCTCACCAAACACCTGCAGCAACTGGGCAGAGCACAGAGGTTTGTAACCAAGAGAATCCAGGGTTTCCAAAACATGACCTACATTAAAAGACAAAGCCTTGCTACTGTACTCTGTATCATATAGGCTGCTGAGAGGCGATTTGTGCCTGGCATACAGAGCAGTCTCTAACCCAGCCTCAACAGAAATGCTGTACATCCGGAAATCAAATGGGAGAAGAGTCGCTTGCTCCAGGGTTCTCATCCTAGCATATGACATTAACGGAGCATGCTGGAGAGAGAGATACATCTCTGAGATGGTCAAGCTAATGGAATAAGCTCCCATTTCATGTGAAGCAGAGCTCCTCAATGACCCTTTTTAAGCGCAACCTTGACAACTGGATGGGTGACATTAAATTCATCCCGGGGGTGGCACCTATCTCCCTCATGGACAGGGGTAGTCTGTGCTGATCACAGAATCACTTAACAATGACCATCCAACTATGGTCAATTCGGGTACATAGGTTTTTTACATGGCTAGACATGTAAAGGTCCTAGGGTCATTAGCCTAGTAACTTCCTATAAATTTTGAACTCGAGTTATGTTTAAAGATACATTGGAAATGATTTCCTGCAAGAGGTACCCCTGCTGTCTTACAGTAGTTTTTCTTGAAGGCCTCGTTGGATGATTTTTCTAACAGTTTTAAGACTCCTACTGTTGAGGATTCCAATTGGTGGGTTGGTACTGTTAGAATCCCTCTCTTTAAAGAAGGAGAAACCAAGGGTATTACATGGTCTCTGGTGATTATCAGTAGCACCCAGCAATCTGATGCGATGGCCTGACAGGCTTGAGGATGCAGGGATGAGCAGCCCACAGCTACCTCTAGAGTGCAACAGTCGGGCAATCTGTCAGAAGCAGTGAAAAGATTTTTTGGAACAGAGACGGTGAAACCCTTGATTCTGCAGGTCACCTCTACTTCTAGGATGAGATTCACTTATTCATCCTCTGCCTTAGGAGGACCTATCTGCAGGACTGTCCTGGTTGAATCCTTGAGAATTTCTGAACCATCTATATTTTTTTTTACCACATTTGATTCCTGGAGAAGGTTCTCTGAGGTGTGGAGAAGTAGATCATCCTGCTCGCTCGCGGTGAGAGTTTCTTTAGCTTTTGGCCCAGAATGTGTTAACCAAAGGGAGCATTATGGAAGGAAATCCTGAAGCCTTTTGCAAAGCGTCACAATGCATCCAGGTGTGCCAGCAGATGGCTATACCAGTACCTGCTGCTCTAGCTATACCATTAGCTGCATCGGATAGCAGATGCATGGACAGGTTAAAAATTGATTGGAAGGTAGTCAACTGAGACTCCACTGTCTTCTGCATGCGTCACAGCAGGTTGCCTGAGAGGGTCTTTAGTTCCTTTGTCAGGTTTATCTGGGAATGTGTCATGTGGGCCAGGTAGTTCAGTGCTTTAAGTGGGAAAGTCACTGAAGCATAGAGCCAGTTTCCCCAAACCTGCCCAGCATTCTAGATTCCCTATGAGGTGGATGAACAGATGTACTTTCAGAGAGCTTTTTTTTTTCTTTTTTTTTTTTTCCTTGAAGTGGCTACCTCCACAATCATGGCATCTACTTAGGGTACCCCTTGCTCCAGTGTGCAGCATCTTTTGGAGCAACTAAAATTGTCTGGCTTTTTAGGGATTGGTTCCACTGTGTCGTTACCCCTTCTAAGCCTGCTGAGCTACCAGGTCTATGAGAGACTCAGCTAGCAGTAAAAACCCAGGAGGAAAAGAACCAACTCCAAAAGCCTCAAGGAACACAGACTCTTCAGGGGTGGGATTATAAGTGGACCAACCCCCTCACTGCTTCACGAACTCCAAAATATCACTAAAGATGACATGCTCCAGAGGGGATCTTGGGGACACATCCCAGTCATCCAAGACTGCATCTTCAGTGACCAATTCTGAATAGGAATCTAGATGTCTCATTTTGTGTGTCCGTTTCCTAGGACCCTGTCTCAACTGGGCTTCCGGATGCAGGCCAGAAACAGATGGGTAGCTCGCGTGGTGAGCAGCCCCCAGGCCAAAGAAAGCTGACTGCACCGGTCAACAAGTGTGGAGTCAGATGCAATATCCAAAACAGATTAATACAGAGCAGTGTGTATGGAAAGCATCTCTTCTCTTGGCATGGCCAGAACCCTTTTGAAAGCCTTGAATGTCGAGGCAGATATCAGGCCTGAACAAACTCCTGCCCCATCATGACAAGATGAAGTAACAGCCACCAGATCCGAAGCAGACACTGGAACAGAGCCATCCAGTGCAGAAGTGTCAAGCAAGAGAGGGGGTGACTGAAAATTTCAACAACTCCACACTTCGAGACCTGACACAGATGCTTTGGCTCCAAGACTCAACGATCTGAAAGCACTGGAGTTGCCAGTAAGGATACAACCATAGTCAAAGTTGACATGACTGTTAGCAATGATATGGATGCTCCCAGGAGACTTGGATCCATTGGCTTCAGATGTGAAGGGCAGACCAGGGTCAGGAAAATTAGTGGAGGGTTTGTTGTTGAAGTCATCTCAAAATGTCCTGTGTGGATGGAACTGGGAGGACCCCTAACTGAATTTGCATCTGAAGGAATTGCAACATCTTCCTGTCAACATCTGCTTTGGTAAAACTATTCAATGAATGATCAGATCTGGAGGGTGATGCCACTGATGGTGGTCTGGATGAACACCTCTCTTGAAAGGAGGGAAAATGGAGCTAAGGACTCAATGTTGCAGGTAAAAAATGAGGAGGCAGCATAGTTGACCAGATCTGACTGACGAGGTAACTTCAGTCCCAGACCAGAGGGTTCTGATGAGACCAGAGCCTGCTTTCTCAATTTCTCTGACCTCTTCTCAGACTTGTCCTCTCTCCCTTTCAACTTCTGTTTTTTGTTTGGATTTCTCCATCTTGTATAGAGAAGCTGGTGAAGAGGACTGTCCAATCTGAGGAATAGGTCAGTTTAAGTCCAACTTGTCTCCACAGCTGTGAATGGCTCTGGAAACAAAGGATGCGCAAGCCTCAGTCTGTATCTAAGTGGGTGCTCAAAGGCAATATACATAAAGGGAGTGTACATCCTGTGGGGGAAATCTTATGACTGCAGGTTGTACACTTTTTAAAACCCCAACCCTTGTCTGCCATAAGAATGGCAAAGGAACCTGAATGGAAAAAAAAAAACGTACACCACAAAACACAAGTGTAATAACAGTAAGAGTATAATCTAGACTAATGGTTAAAAGCTATACAAAGTGTAGAATAGTAGTACAGAAAATAAAATTATATACAGATTTATACATGCACACAAATTTATATACATACACATAGATATATATATATATATATATATCCACATACATACACACCCCCCACCCCCCCCACCCCCGGCGTGCATACACACACGCACATACAGACAGTAGATATAAAAAGTTTACATACCCCTGTTAAAATGCCAGATGTTTTTGTGATATAAAAAAATTAGACCACAATAAATCATTTCAAAACTTTTCCCACCCTTAATGTGACCTATAACCTGTACAGTTTAATTGAAAAACAAACAAATCTGTTAAAGGAAAAAATATAAAAAATAAAAAATGTATAATAAGCTGGTTGCATAAGTGTGCACACCCTGGAACTAATACTTTGTTGAAGCACCTTCTGATTTAATTACAGCATTCAGTCTTCTTGGGTAGGAGTGGCACATCTTGACTTGGCAATATTTGCCCACTCTTCATTGCAAAAGCGCTCCAAATCTGTCAGATTGCGAGGGCATCTTTTGTGCACAGTCCTCTTCAGGTCACCCCACAGATTTTCTATTGGATTTAGGTCTGGGCTCTAGCTGTGCCATTCCACAACTTTAATTTTCTTCTGGTGAACCCATTCTTTTGTTGATTTGGATGTATGCTTGGGGTCATTGTCATGTCAAAAGGTGAAATTGCCCTTCATCTTCAGCTTTCTAGCAGACGTCTGAAGGTTTTGGGCCAAAAGTGACTGGTATTTTTAACTGTTCATAATTCCTTCCACCTTGACTAAAGTCCCAGTCCCAGATGAAGAAAAGCAACCCCAAAGTTCAATACTGCTGCCACCATGCATCACTGTAGGGATGGTGCTTTTCTGGTGATGCAAAGTGTTGTTTTTGCACCAAACATACCTTTTAGAATTGTGGCCAAAAAGTTCAACCTTGGTCTCGTCAGACCATAACACATTTTCCCACATGCTTTTGGGAGACTATGTATTGTTTTGGATATCACATTGCCACAGCGGTCAGGAAATCTTTCTACGTGGCACACCTCATCACAAAAGGTTTCCCATCCAGAAAAAAAAAAAAAAAAAAAAAAAAAAAGAGGTCATTGTTCCCCTCTACTAATCACTCATTAGACCCATTATAGAGTACAGCGCCCCTTTTGGTATGTACCTCACAAGACATCTACAACAACTGGAAAGGCCGCAGAAATCTCTCACAAAGAGGATTACCGGCCTCAAACAGATGCCCTACACAGACAGTCTCAAAAAAACTCCAGCTTTACTCCTTCGCATATCGCCTACTCAAAGGTGATCTCTGCCTAACATACAAAGTTATGTCAAACCCAGAGCTGTTGGACATGTTCCACTTAAAGAAATCCCAATCCCTCCAAGCTACACGCTCTAGGGACCTAAACCTTGTCACCACAATAAACAGAACATGCCGGAAGGATAGATTCCTGTCCCAGAGACTTCCTATACTCTGGAATAAACTACCTATCTATATCAAACAAAGCTCCTCATTAGCACTCTAGAAAAATCTTGATGATTGGATGGGAAATAGGAAATTCACCCCGGGGATCACTTCTGTGGCTCTGCTTGACTTTGGCACAGGAAAATAATTTTCTTGGGTGGCAAAAGCCAGGGTACCTTTTTGGCTGGGCTTGTATAGGCCCTAGGGCAGATAGCCTAGTACCTACCTATGAACCTATATTTTAGCTGATGTTTTTCTGTGCAAGAAAAGGCTTCCGTCTTGCAACCCTACCCCACAGCCCAGACATATGGAGAATACGGGAGATTGTTGTCACATGTAGTACACAACCAGTACTTGCCAGATATTCCTGCAGTCCCTTCAGTGCTGCTGTAGTCTCTTGGCAGCCTCCTTGACCAGTTTGTGTCTAGTCTTTTCATCAGTTTTGGAGGGATGCCCAGTTATTTGCAACGGCACTGTTGTCCCATATTTTCTCCACTTTTTGATGACTGTCTTAACCGTGTTCCATGGTATATACAATGTTGCGGAATTTTTTTTGTACCCTTCTCCTGACTGAAACCTTTCAACGAGATCCCTTTGATGCTTTGTAAACTCTCTGCAAACCATGGGTTTTGCTCTACCAGGCAACTGAGTAAATGTCACGAAACTCCTACTAGGACAGCTGAACTTTATTTGGGGTTAATCAGTCTCTCTAATTGATGGCAGCTGTGTATTCAAGAAGGCTGAATGCTGTAATTAAATCAAAAGATGCTTCAACAAAGTATTAGTTTAAAGATGTGCACACTTATGTGACCAGCTTATTGTACTTTTTTTTTTCACACCCCCCCCCCCCCCCCCCAACAGATTTTTTTGTTTTTGAATTGAATTGTACAGGTTACAGGCCACATTAAAGGTGGGAAAAGTTTTGAAATGATTTATTGTGGTCTCATTTTTTTTACATCACAAATACCTGGCATTTTAATATGGGTGTGTAAACTGTTTATATCCAGTGTGTGTAAATACATACATATACATATATATATATAAATATACATATATACATATATATATATATATATACATATATATATATACACATATATATATATATACACACACACACACACACACACACACACACACACACACACACACACACACACACACACACACAGAAGATGATCACAGCCCTCAAAAACACAGATTTCTAGATGAAGCAGCAAACAAGATCTGAGGTATTTGATGGAAGATGGGGATTATGGGCAGGGGAGGAATCAATAGCCCTGAACCCACAGCTTCTAAAAGCAAGGAGGTCGGATTCAACCGGATGAGATAAACTTTTAGTTATGTACTTACCATAACTTCGGATGTATGGGATCCATCTCGCCTACATTCACAACAGATGGGTTCGGAGCCGATCCATCGGCTCCGACTCGGCAACTAGTACACTAGCACGAAGTCTCTCATTGGCTGGGCTACTCCCTATCCCAGGATGCACTACACCTGCTTCCCCAGATCTTGTTTGTTCACTTTCATACATCCATGCAAACACAGAAAAAATTAGTAGCCACTATAACCAACTAAAGTTCTTCAAGAAAGATCTCCAAGAAAAAAAGAGACTACAGCTCCTCTAAATCCGAATGGAAGGGGGAAGGAGGGTGGGTACTTATGAATGTAGGCGAGATGGATCCCATACATCCGAAGTTATGGTAAGTACATAACTAAAAGATGTAATGGGATCCTATCTCGCCTACATTCACAACAGATGGGACAGCGTCCCTAGCACCTACATCCCGGGTGGCTCATTGGAACACACTCCTGAGAACTGTGGAACCAAAGGAAGCTCTGCCTCGAGAAACCACATCCAATTTGTAATGAGAAATGAAAGTGTGCGGAGAAGTCCAGGTTGCCGCAGCACAAATATCATCTATTGATAACTTGGAGTGAAAAGCTACGGAAGTAGCCATTGCCCTGGTAGAATGAGCCTTGACTGGAAAGGGAAGGTCTTTGTTAGCCTGTGAATAAATAAAAATGATACAATCTTAAATCCATTTAGATATGGAGGTTTTTGTTACTGGTTGACCCAATTTGTTCGCTGCAAAGGAAACAAACAATTGACTTGATTTCCGCGTTTGAGCAGTTCTATTCAAATAAAAACGCAGTTGTCTATGTACGTCCAATTGATGCAAAGTATATTCTGCGTTATTAGAGAATTCTGGGAAAAAGACAGGGAGTTCTATAGTTTGTTGAATACAGAAAGAGGAGGCCACTTTTGGTATAAATGCAGGGTTTAATTTCAATGAAACTATGCTTGTGAAAAATCAAATAGGGAGGATCAGAACAAAGATGCTTGAAGTTCTGAAACTCGCCTAGCAGATGTTATGGCTACTAAAAAGGCCGTTTTCCAAGACAGAAATTTTAAATCACAAGTAGCAGCTGGTTCGAAAGGACGGGCAGTTAGGGCAGCAAGAACCATATTCAAATCCCAAGGGGGGACAGGATGAGATAAAGGAGGCCTAAGGAGCCAAGCCCCTTTAAGGAAAGCCTTACAAAGTTTGTGAGACATCAATGAAGGTTCAAAAGAAGCATGAAAATTAGAGATCGCCGCTAACTGAACCTTAATGGTAGAAACTGAAGAGCCCGACTGAAAAAGGGAGGCCAGAAAATTCAGAACCTCCGATACTGGTGCAGTGAGAAGATCTATACCCCGTTCTTGAGCCCAGAAGGCAAACCTTTTCCATTTACTGGAATAAAGTTTGATGGTGGAAGGTTTATGAGAAGAAGACAGTATGTGGACCACGTCCGGCGAAAGAGCATTGTCTCGGACTAAGGATGGAAGTGGAGTAACCATGCTGCCAACTTCAGGGACCTGAGAGACGGATGAAGCCGTCCTGACTGATGAGTCAACAGGTCTGGCACCGGATCCAGAAACCATGGACCTTCTATCGCATGCCTCTGTAGGAAAGGAAACCAAACTTGACGAGGCCAGTGCGGGGCAATCAAAATCATCTTGCTCTCCATGTAAATGGCCTTCTGTATCACCCTCGGTAGGAGGGGGAACGGAGGGAAGGCGTAGAGAAGACCGGGGGGCCAAATGTGAGTCAGAGCGTCCCTGGGAATCTGTCCCTGAGAAGGAAACAGTGTGAAGAACTCTCTGCATTTCGCATTGTGAGGGCTGGCAAACAGGTCGCAGCAAGGAAGACCCCATCTGTCGAAGATTTTCGCAGCTATACCCTGGTTGAGGGACCACTCGTGGGGTAAAAGAATGGTCCTGCTTAATCTGTCCGCAATCACATTGGACTTCCCCGGTATGTGCGTTGCCATTAGAAAGCGGTTGGTAGCTACCGCCCAGTGCCAAAGTCTCATGGCTTCTCTGCATAGTGGGTAAGACCTGGTTCCACCTTGCTTGTTTATGTACCACACCACCGACATGTCGGATAGGATAGTAATCGGGCCCTGTGGGAGAGCGTGATGGAGAGCTTGGAGTACCAATAGTACCGCTCTCATCTCCAGGACATTGATATGCAAATGCGTATCCTGGATCTGCCATGTGCCTTGGACCGACCTGTCCAGGTAATGACCCCCCCACCCTACCTGGGAGGCGTCCGTAGTCACAGTGGCAACGGGACGTTGAGGTATAAAGGGTCGCCCCTGGTCGAGATTTGATTGGAAAAGCCACCAATGCAGATCTCGACGGCAACTTTCCGTGATTATGATTAAGTGGTTCAAGGGAAGTTCCTGATAAGACCATTGAACCGACAGTAGCCATTGTAAAATTCGCATGTGAAGTCTGGCCAAGGGAACTAAAAGTATGGTCGACGCCATCGAGCCCAACAGTTGTAGGATCCGATGGGCCGGAGCTCTTTGTAGGGGGAGACCGGATTTGACTTGATCTTGTAAGACCTGAATTCTTGCTGCCGGTAAAAGGCGCATTCTTTTTGTGTCTAAGTCTGCGCCTATGAAAGTAATACGCTGAGATGGCTGTAGTACAGATTTTTGCAAATTGAACGTGATCCCCAAGAAACGGCCCAAGGTGAACGTGGCTCTGAGCGCTTGGAGTAGTAGATGCTCGGAGGTGGCAGTAAGGAGCCAGTCGTCTAGATAAGGAAACACCTGGAATCCCAGACTTCTCAGGTGAGCAGTTACCACTGCCAGACACTTGGTGAACACCCTGGGGGCTGTGGTGAGACCAAAGGGCAGTGCTCGGAATTGGAAATGACTGACTCAGAGGCGGAAGCGTAAATGTCTCCTGGACTCTTGAGCTATGGGAATGTGATAGTAAGCGTCCTGGAGATCTATGGAGCACATCCATGCATCCTTTTCCAGCAAGGGAAGAATAGATTGAAGAGTGACCATTGAATTTGGACTTCTTCTGAAGCGATTCAATGAACTGAGGTCCAAAATGGGCCTGAAGTCCCCTGTCTTTTTTGGTACCAAAAATAATTTTGAGTAAATTCCTGATCCGATCTGGTCGATGGGGACAGGCTGGATGGCTCTTTTTTTCTAACAGCTTTGAAACCTCTAATGCTGCCTGATCCCGCTGACTGGGTGGTACGTCCGGGATTTCCCTTAAAGAAAGGGGGGGTTTGTTGAAGGGGATGATATATCCTCCAGTAATAATGCGAAGCACCCACTGATCCCTTGTTATGGATTCCCAAGCTTGTGGGTGCGCCGCAAAGCGACCCCCGACTGGCTCCGGAGTTGCACAGTCGGGCAACAACTCAGGAACGCTGGTTGTATGAAGAACCACGAAAGGAATCGCGGTCTCCAGAGTTACGGGGGCCTCTGCCACCTCTGGGGCGGAGTCTTCCAAAATCCCCCCCCCCCCCTGCCTCTGGAGGGGGAATCACTGGGTGGAGTAGGGAAAAACTTCTGAGATTTTCTAAACCACATTTTCCCTCCTCTCCCAGCCTTGGGGTAAGGCCTAGAAGGAGCGGAAAATCGGGCCCCAACGGCAGTCAAAGTCTTGCCCTCCTGC
Organism: Protopterus annectens; assembly: GCF_019279795.1. Taxonomy (NCBI): domain Eukaryota; kingdom Metazoa; phylum Chordata; order Ceratodontiformes; family Protopteridae; genus Protopterus; species Protopterus annectens. The sequence goes on from NC_056731.1 coordinate 1,947,535,252, forward strand.
TCGCACCGAGTTAGTGTGTCCTTCACCTTGGGTCCAAACAAAGATGACCCATCAAAGGGGCGTGAAGGAAGACTTGAAGGCCTCATGAAGCGAACACAAGCGTAACCAGGCTTGTCTCCTGAGGGCAACGCCTGTTCCCGCTGCTCTACTCGCCCCTTCGGCCGCATATGAAATGAGCCTCATGGACGAGTTAACAATAGAAAAGAGGGTAGTCATCTGTGCGCCAACAGTCGGGGCCAGCGCCTCAGGTAGGTTACCAACAAGAGAGTCATTTAGCTCTTTGAGAAGATCCCTTTGGAGCCTCGTAAAATGACATAAGTAGTTTAGCGACCGTAAGGCAAAGGCCGCTGAAGACAGTGCGCTTCGTACCTATCCATACTCCTAGAATCCTTATTAGGAGGATGAACAGGCGTCGAAGCCTCTGCCACGTCCTGCTGTGTGGCAGAAGCCACCACCAAAGCATCTACAGGCACACCCTTTGTGAGAAACTCCTTCTGGGGGGGGGCTGACAAAAATTTATTGGGCCTCGCAGGCACCGGTTCCACAGAATCAGGGTGTTCCCATGCCCTTCGAGAAACCAAATCAAGGAGTTCATCGAAGGGCGGAGACACCCAGGAGGCGGAAGGCTGGGCCCCAAAGGCCTTGAGGAAGACTGACTCCTCAGCTGAAGGGGTTTTGGCTTGCCAGTCACCTCTCTGTCTCAGAATCTCCAAGATATCTGAGAAGGAGATATCATCCGAAGATGATTTGGGGGACCCTTCTGCGTCATCGAGGTCAGTATCCGATGTAATAGACTCATCTTGGGAGTCTACGTGCTTCCTCTTACACAATTTCTTCCGTGGGGGTTCGTCCGAAGCAGTTTCGGACGGACCACCCGGAAGAAGGGAACCCCCGATGGGGGTATCCTTAGGCCCTGGGGCCCCGCTGCCGGGGGGCTGCAACACAAGAGGCTCCAGTCTCCAAATCTAGGGACGGTGAGGTAGAATCTTGCTGAACCGGCAAAGGCATGGCCAGCGCGCTCCTCATGGCCTCAAAGGCCGGACCTCCAGAATCCAAAGAGGTCACTGGTCTAGAGGCCACGATGGCACTGGGAATTCCAGCAGCCGATGCTCCGAGAGGAAGACTAGGCACCGAAGCACCCAATCCCAAAGTATTCCCCTCGGGCCCGGCTGAAGAGGTCGCAGTACCAAACCCTGAACCGGAGGACAGGGTAGGAAGCACAGTCGGAACCGAGAGACCTCGAAGGGGTCTCTGCTCCGACCGTATGGCTCCGCTTTGCTCCACCACCACCGACTCCAACGACTCCGAGGAGGTTGGAGGAGGAATCGAATGTGTTGGAGGGGGGATCGGCTCCGAAGCTAACTGTGCTGGAGCCGAGACCAATTTAGTAAACACTGGAGATTGGAATAGCCTCTGTAAAACCCTATCCAGGTCCGAATCTGAAAGTCTCGATGATTTAGAGGAGGTAGACAATCGAGAAGACTTTCCTCTCGGCTCCGAGAGAAGGGGACCGGCTCCGAAATGGCTCCAATGCTATCGGCGCCGACTCCACCACAGCATGGACCACCATCGGCACCGAAGGAGCCTGCTCCGGAGCCGAGGGGGAAGAGTCTGAGCTGCACACTTCCACCGGCTCCGAAGCCATTGGAACCGATGGAGGTGATTCACCTCTCGATACTCCAACTTGCGGCTCCGAAGGCAATGGAGCCGAGGTAGGAGGTATCGAGGCAGACTCAACCCTCGGCCCGAAGTCAGTGGAGCCGAGGAAGAAGAGGTCAATTTTGTCTTTAGAAGTCGGCTCCGACGGACTTGTCGGAGCCGACGATCTTTTCTTTTTGGAAGCAACAGGTAGATCTAAGGCTTCCTCAAAAGAAGGCTTGATAAGCCCTTTCAATATTAATTTGTTCTTGCGTTCTTGAAGAACTCTAGATGAGAACGCATGACAGACGCTACAAGTCTCTTGCAGATGTTTCGGCCCTAAACAATAAACACATACTGAATGACTGTCTGTAATGGACATTTTATATTTGCACAGAGTGCATTTTTTAAAACCTGACTTTTGTTCCTTAGACATGATACAGGCCACAACAAGTACAACTCTAAGGAAATACTACTCTACCACAACAAGTATAGCACTACACACAAATTTCGCCAACTGAAAAGCGCGAGACACACTGGCGCGAGTACTGGTGAAAGTTTACCTCACAACAAATTGAAAAGTTAAACGGCCCAAAGCTCTCTAATTTAAACGGGCTTTGCCCAAAAAACAACTAACCAAAGGTTAATAAAAACTAAAATCACTCAAAAGGTAGGGCAAAGGCCCTCTAACTTAAACGGGCCTTGCCCGACTGAACAAATTAAATTTTTTGGACACAAGCACTCAACAAAAAAACAATAAGAACTAGTAAGAAATAGCTATTAAAACAGCTGTTTGGTTAATATGGACAAAAATTCCCTAGGTCAAGGACCAATAAGGTAAAAAGAACCACTTCGCTCCAGCCAAGTCGAGACCACGTCCAGCTTGTTAAGCGGCAAACGAGATCTGGGGAAGCAGGTGTAGTGCATCCTGGGATAGGGAGTAGCCCAGCCAATGAGAGACTTTGTGCTAGTGTACTAGTTGCCGAGTCGGAGCCGATGGATCGGCTCCGAACCCATCTGTTGTGAATGTAGGCGAGATAGGATCCCATTACATCCAAAGGTTAAAAAGGATGTTAAAAGACCACATTGGATCTACAGACACATCACACTGATCTCTCCCTCAGGGAAGGTATTCTGCAGCACCTTGTACAAAACACTTAGATTAATTGATCAGAAGAGGACAGCAAGCTAGTTTTAAGGTGGCAGGTCATTCAATCAGAATTTCACATTATGCAACACTGCTGAACAGAGTCCAGGTTGCGAATTATCACCTGCACATTAACAACTGATTTTGAAAAAGGTTTGGAAAGTGTAATAAGGGAATGATTTTGGTGCACTAGATAAGTGCGTAATCACTATTTTTTTCCAATATATGCTTTACCATTTTTCAAGGTTGCAAGAAAGCTAGAATCTATCCCAGCAATGAACACTGTTTAAGAAAGAGAATTAGTCCTGGACAGCATGCATGGCTCTCAACTAACCAGGGACAATTCTGAACTGAATCAAGAGCACTTAAATATCAGTACTATTAACTCGAGACACTGACCAAAATAAGAGATTCTACATTAATATACTTGAAGTAAATACAATTATAACTAATTGCCATTATTTAAGTGTAATTCACTACCCTTCTCCTAAAGTCACTGGTTTTAGGAAGGATTAAAAAAAGAATTAAAATCAGAGTCAAAATCAGGGACGTCCCTGCAAATCAAGAACAGTTGAGGGATACAAGTTGTCAAGTCCACAAGACACAAATGCATACTATTCAGAGCCTTGGCAGGTCACCTACTGACATGCATTTCAGGATGCGAGTGGAGATTGTTCAAACTGATTTTCAGACACAGGGCCACAAAGAATGCGTAGTCTCCACATAACACTGCATGAAATCTTCCACCATTTAGCCATGCCAAGTAAAAACATAAAAGGCAGCTCTGAAGTTACCCAGTGGTACTACACCACAGCTACATGCTATCACTTTCACAGTTTATCACCATAAACATGTGAGGCACAGTGGTGCAGTGGTTAGTGTTGTCACCTTACAGCAAGAGGTTCTCTGGTTCGATTCTCTGCTAGGGTGCCTTCTGTTCGGAGTCTGCATATCCTCCCTGCATTCATTTGGGTTTGCTCCGAGTGAAGTGGTTTTCACCCACATTCCAGAAGCACGCATCTGGAGTGTTTCTCCTCAGGCCTCCGCTGAAAATGGGCTCTGTCCCAGTCGTACTTTCCCAGTAAACATATGTAAAATAAAGAGACGGAACACTGTGGAAACGTAAAAACACCCACATAGAGTGGAAATGTTTTCAATTTCCTGGTACAATAATATTAGAGATACCATGTTTAATTAGGACTAATGGAAAAGTATCAAAGGAAGATCCTTCTATTTTCTACTCCTATAACAAAGACAGCAATACAAGTGAACTGCTTGCCTCTCATCTTGATTTTTATTCTTGTGTAAGAGGGTTGCAAAAAAGACTTTGTAACTGCAATTCTGCACCTAAAAATGGTTTTCAGATTGGAGGAGAACACAGCAAAATAGTCTTTTGCTTCATAATCATGGAACTGCATCCCTCTGCTGATTCAATACACATGTGCTACATTAAAATCCTTTACTCTCTCTATTCAGCTCAGAAAGGGCCATTCAGCTCGAGGCTTCCTCACAACCATGGACTGTTCAAATTAAACATTACATCAGGTTTTCTTTGTCTGATCAATTGAAAAATTTAATGCTTGCAATTTAAAATGCAGCATAAACCATACTATTAAAAAGAAGAGAGAGTCGCAAAGTGGAGTGGATATTTTTTTAGTTCTTATACCAGCTGCATAGTGTCTTAGCAGGAGAAAGTACAGTTGTGTACACTTACCATAAATGTACATGTTAAGAGTGTATTCACTGTTGCAGTCATCACATTTGGGTTATCTGCTTGCAGTAGCCCTCAGTCGGACTGATTAACAACGTCTTGGGTCCTGCGTCGGTTGCTGTCTCATCTTCCATGATGTCAGGTAGTCAGGGGTATAAAAGCATGCAGCCGACGCCATTTTATCAGTTTTTCTTGCCCCAGATGTTAGGTGTCCCCATAATGGGAAGCAATTGTATACAAGGTTACACCTCCAACAAAAAGCAAACAAACCAGAAAGCTTTAAGCATAGTAAACAAGAAGAGAGGTATAGACAATAGAAGTCAGGGGGCTGGAGGGAGGGTAACCAGGACTGTAACAGTGAATACACTCTAACATCTACATTTATGGTAAGTGTACACAACTGTACTATGTTCTTCGTGTTTCACTGTTGCAGTCATCACATTTGGGTAGATTCCCAAAGCTAAGGATGGGAAGAGGCAATTAGATAGCATTAGGACCAGCTATAAGACCCTGCAGGACTGCAGTGGCAAAGCCAGCTCTGGATTTAGAAAAAATTTGGCAAGTGGTAATGCTTGGTGAAGGTATGTACAGAACTCCAGGTAATAGCTTCTAGGATGTCTCTTGTAGGGACACCTCTGAGAAAGGCTATAGAGGTAATTGCAGCCCTGGCTGAAGGTGGTCTTATCGCCTTGTGGGGTACGTTTTCTATGGTGCTTATAGCAGAAATTAATGGAATGGCCAATCCACTTACAAATGGTTTGCTTTGAAATAGCTTTCCCCTCTGCCCCTGCAGCAAATGCAACCAGCAGCTGTTCAGATTTCATGAGAGGTTTAATCCTGTCCAAGAAAAATCTAAGTTGTCTGTGCACATCCAAGAGGTGCAGTATTCATTCCCCTTTGTTCTGTGGATTAGAAAAGAAAGTTGGCAAATTAATGGACTAAATAAGGGCCACGCTGGATACCACCTTTGGCATGGAGGAATTGGTCCTGAGGGACACCCTGTCTGCATGAAAGATGATGAAAGGCTCCACAGCCATGAGAGCCTGTAATTCAGACACCCTTCTTGCTGAAGTGATGGCTAGAAGGAAGGAGGTTTTCCAAGAAAGGAATTTCAACTCTGCACTTGCAGCTGGGTCGAAGGAAGGTAGAGTGAGCTTTTCCAATACAATGTTAAGGTCCCAGGCTGGAGTAGGGGCTCTACTGAATGGCCTTAAGTTTTTGGCACCTCTGAGGAATTGCTTCAGCAGTGTATGAGAGAAGAGGGGTGGGTTCTGTGTTGTAATGAGCTGAAATGGCTGAGGCATGAATTTTGATGGAAGAAAAGTAAAGGCGCTTGTGAAGCATCTCAGTTAAGTAATGAAGAATATGAGGTAAATCGGGTGCTGCTGTGCCCATCCCATGAGTTTGGCTCCAGGAACAGAATCTTTTCTATTTTTCAGCACAGAATTTTCTAGTAATAGGCCTCCTTGCCTCCAGACTGACATCCATCACTTGCTTAATGAGGGATGGGAATGGGAATGGGAATGGTGACATCGGGTAATTAGCCAGGCTGCCAAGTTCAGGGTTTGAAGCTGTGGGTGCAGAATCTGGCCCTCCTGCTGAGACAACAGAGCAGGGATCTGAGGCAGGTGCCATGGTGCCAGCAGTGACATACTGAGCAAGAGGGGGTTACTAGAGTTGGTGTGGCCAGTCTGGTGCAATCAGTATTGCCCCTGGTTTTGTCCTGTTTGATCTTTAGTAGTACCTTGGAGAGGACAGGCAGAGTGGGAAAAGGCATAAACTGATAGTTTTTCCAGGTGCAGAACCAGGGTATCCACTTTTCAAGCTTATTTGTGGGGAGTCCTTGTGCATAATTTGTCCAATTGATAGTTCTGGGGGGAGGCAAACAGGTCTATTTCGGGGTCCCCCCCCCATTTGTTTCTCAACATGTTGAAAGTCTTTGGTTCCAGTTTGCATTCGTGTTGGTCCATGAGATTTCTGCTTAGGTCATCTGCCATTGTATTTAGCGTTCCTGGCAGGAACTGAGCCTGTAAGTGCACTTTCCACTCGCGTGGGTCCATGGGATTTCTGCTTTAGATAGTCTGCCAGTGTATTCAGCTTTCCTGGCAGGAAATGAGCCTGTAGGTGCACTTGGTTCCACAGAGCCATAGCCAGCATGCAGAAAGGATGAGTGGGTTCCCCCCTGCTTGTTTATGTACCACATAATAGTGGTGATGTCCATCTTTACCAATAATTGTCCTGGAAGAATGTGGTCCTTGAAGGCTGTCAGAGCATACTGTACAGCTAACCTTTCTTTTTGATTGATATGCAGGTGCATTTGACGTGGGTTCCATTTGCCCTAAATGCACTGCCCTGCCAAGTGCGCCCACCATGCATAGTCGGGATGCGTCTGTTAGGGTTTGGGTGGCAGGTGGTAAAGTGCATGGCAGTCCCTTGTGGTGGCGGCCTCTGCCCACCAAAAGAACTCTATCAGTAGACAAGGTACGATAGGAGTCATTGATTCTAGATCCTGAGAATGTTGACACCATAGGCTTTCTAGATACCACTGTAGTTTCCTTATATGCAGTCTTGCATATGGAATTAGAAGAATGCAAGAGGCCATGAACCCCAAGGCTTGCAGTATTTGTCTTGCAGATAGCAGGGTCTTTGTGGCCATAAGTTTGAAGTAAGCTGTCAAATTAACTTGTTTCTCTGGCGTGAGAGAAGCCATCTGGGAAGTTGTGTTCAAGCTTGCTCCTAGGAATACAATTTGGTGGCAGGGTACCAGATGTGATTTCTTTTCGTTTACGGTGTACCCTAGAGAAGTTAGAACTTTTTGTACAAATGCCAGATGATTCAATAGGATGCCCTGACTTTCTGACTGAATTAGATAATCGTCCAGGTATGGGTATATTTGAATATTTCTTTGCCTGCAAAATGCAATGACTGGAGCTAGGCACTTTGTGAATACCCTGGGTGCAGTACACAAATCAAAGGGCGGTGCAGAGAACTGACCGTGCATGAAGCCTACTTTGAAGCGTAGGTATCGTCTGCAAGATTCCCCGATTGGGATGTGCAGGTAAGCTTCCTATAAATCCAATGCTACCAACCAGACATCCTTGCCTAGCACAGGAACCAACTGGTTGAGAGTTAGTATCCTGAATTTTGGGATCACCAAAAAAGTGTTTAGGATAGAGAGATCTAAGATAGGACGCCAGGAGTCGTCTTTTCTGGGCACCAGAAAAAGTCTCTAGTAGAAACCTTGTCCCCTTTCCTCTTCTAGGACAGTGTGAATAGCCCTTATACTTGAGAGAGAACTTCCTTTTGAGCCTCTGCCCACTGAATTAGGGGTATAAATGGCCAACCATTTGGGGTTGGTAAAGTGTGGAAGTGGAATATGTATCCCTGGGAAACTATATTTAAAAAGTACAGTTGTGTACACTTAGCATAAATGTAGATGTTAGAGTGTATTTACTGTTGCAGTCATTACATTTAGGTAATCTGCTTGCAGGTTGTCCTCAGTTGGCCTGATTAACAAAGTCTTGGGTCCTGCGTCAGTTGCTGTCCTTTCTTCCATGACGTCAGGGGGTAAAAAACATGCAGCCGACCCCATTACATCAATTTTACTTGCCTCAGATGTCAAGTGCCCCCCTAATGGGAAGCAATTAAACATAAAAACACAAAGGTATACCTCCAACAAAAAAGCAAATACACCAAAAAGGCTTTCAAGCATAGTAAAGGAAAGTAGAGGTATAGCCAAAAGAAGTTAGGGGTCAGGAAGGAGAGTAACCAGGACTGCAACAGTGAATACACTCAAACATCTACATTTATGTTAAGTGTACACCACTGTACTATGTTCTTCGTGTTTCACTGCTGCAGTCATTACATTTGGGTAGATTCGCAAAGCTATGGTTGGGAGGAGAAGTTTAGAGAGCATTACAGCCAGCTATAAGGCCTGGCAAGACTGCCTTGGCAAAGCCAGCTCTGGATTTAGAGAAAATTGGCAAATGATAATGCTTGGCAACAGTATGTACAGAACTCCAGGCAGCAGCTTCTAGAATGCCCCTAGTAGGAACGCCTCTGAGAAAGGCTGTAGAAGTAGATGCAGCCCTGGTGGAGTGAGGTCTGTTCCCCTGGGGGATAGGTTTCCCATGGTGTTTATAGCAGAAATGAATGCAATGGCTTATCCATTTAGAAATGGTTTTGAAATCGCCTTCCCCTCTGCCCCTGCAGCAAATGCTACCAGCAGTTCAGATTTTCTTTGAGGTTTAGTCCTATCCAAGTAGAATCTAAGTTGTCTGTGCACATCCAAGGAATGCAGTATCCGTTCCCCTTTGTTCTGTGGATTGGGAAAGAAGGTTGGCAAATGAATTGACTGATTAAGAGCCACAATGGATACCATCTTGGGCATAAAGGATGGATTGGCTCTGAGTGACACCCTGTCTGCATGAAAGATGCTGAAAGGCTACACTGCCACAAGGGCCTGTAATTCAGATACCCCTCTAGCTGAAGTGATTGCTAAAAGGAAAGCTGTTTTCCAAGATACAAATTTTAGGTCTGCAGTAGCAGCTAGCTCAAAAGGAGGTAGAGTGAGTTTCTCCAATACAAAGTTAAAGTCCCAGGCTGGGGTTGGAGCTCTCCTGGGTGGTCTCATATTTTTGGCCCCTCTGAGGAACTGCTTGAGCAGTGGATGAGAGAAGAGGGGAGGTTCTGTGTTATGAGCTGAAATGGCTGAGGCAATGGATTTTAATGGAGGAAAACGTGTGGCCCTTGTGAAGCATCTCAGTTAAGTATTGTAAAATCTGAGGTAAATTGGGCGCTGCTGTGCTCATCCCTTGAGATTGGTTCCAGGCACAGAATCATTTCCATTTTTTGACATAAGATTTTCTAGTACTTAGCCTTCTTGCCTCTAGGATGACATCCATCACAGGTTTGCTGAGGGATGGTAAGGGAGAGTTTAAGTAATTAGCCAGGCTGCAAGGTTCAGTGTTGGAAGCTGAGGGTGAAGAATCTTGTTCTCCTGCTGAGACAGCGGGGAAGGAGTCTGAGGCAGGTGCCATGGAGATAACTGACACTGCGCAGGAGGGGGTACCAGTGTTGGCGACGCCAGTCTGGAGCAATCAAAACCATCCTTGGTTTGTCCTGTTTGACTTTTAGTTATACTTTGGAGAGCAGAGGCAGTAGGGGGAAGGCATAGACTAATGGGCGTTTCCAGCTAAAGGACAAAGCATCCACTTTCCAGGCTTGTTTGTGGGATGTCCTTGTGCAAAATTTGTCCAATTGGTAGTTCTGGGGGAAGGCAAACTGGTCTATATCTGGGCTCCCCCATTCGCTTGTCAACATGTTGAAAATCCCTGGTTCCAGTTTCCACTCGTGTGGGTCCATGAGGTTTCTTCTTAGTCCGTCTGCCAGTGTATTTAATTTTCCTGGCAGGAATTGAGCTTGTAGGTGCACTTGGTAGATCAAGGCTGTGTTTCACAATGCCATGGCTAGTCTGCAGAGGGGATAAGAATGTGTACCACCTGCTTGTTTATGTACAACATAACCGTGGTGTTGTCCGTATTTACCATTAGTTGTCCTGGAAGTCTGTAGTCCTTGAAGGCTGTCAGAGCATTCTGGTACAGCTAACATTTCTTTCTGAATGATATGCAGGTGCATTTGACTTGGGTTCCATTTGCCCTGAATACACTTCCCTGCCAGGTGAGCCCCCAATGCAGAGTCTGATGCATCTACTACGGTTTGGGCGGCAGGGGGTGGTGTAAAAGGTAGCCCCTTGTTTTGGTGACAGGCCTCTGCCCACCAAAGGAGCTCTAGGCCTACGCAAGGTATGATAGGAATCATTGTTTCTAGGCTGTGAGAATGTTAACTCCATAGGCTTTTTAGATACCACTGTAGTTTCCTCATATGCAGTCTTGCATATGGAATTAGAAGAATGCAGGAAGCCATGAACTCCAAGGCTTGCAGTATTTGTCTTGCAGACAGCAGGTTTTTGTGGCCACTTGTTTGAAGTAGGTTGTCGAATTAATTTGCTTTTCTGGCATGAGGTAAGCCATCTGGGAAGTTGTATTCTAGCTTGCACCCATGAATGTAATTTGTTGACAGGGTACCAATTGTGATTTATTTTCATTTATGGTGCACCCCAGACAAGTTGGAACCCTTTTTACAAAAGCCAGACTATTCAAAAGTATGTCCTGGCTTTCTGTCTGAATTAGACAATCGTCCAGGTACGGGTATATCTGAATACTACTTTGCCTGCAAAATGCAATAACTGGAGCTAGCCACTTTGTGAATACCCTGGGCGCAGTAGATAAGCCAAAGGGTAGTGCAGAGAACTGATAAGGCATGCAGCCTGCTTTGAAGCGTAGGTAACTTCTGCAAGATTCCCTGATTGGGATGTGCAGATATGCTTCTTTTAAATATAGTGTTGCCAACCAGGCGTCTTTGCCTATCATAGGAAGTAATTGGTGAAGAGTCAGCATCTTGAATTTTGGAATCTCCAGGAAGGTGTTTAGAGTAGACAGGTCCAGGACAGGACGCCATGATTTGTCTTTTGTGTGTACCAAGTCTCGAGTAGAAACCTTGTCTGTTTTCCTCTTCTGGTTCATAGGTTAAGTACTACGCTAACTGCCCTTGTGAGCCATTGTAAGCCTAGCCAGTTATCCCCTGTGAGATTCAAACCCTGTACCTTGTGTTCGTAAGGCAAACACCTTAACCATTAGGCCACCCTTCCAACCCCCTCCAGTTTAAGAGCCCCCATGCTTAAGAGAGAAATTACTTGTTTTGGGGCCTCTGCCCACTGATTTGGGTGTAGGTCCGGCCACCAACTTGGCATTGGCAAAGTGTGGGAGAGAAATCTGTATCCCTGGGACACTATTTAAAACCCATTTGTCCTGGGTAATGAGTTCCCAGTTCTTTGCATGAAGAGCAATCTTTCCCCCCAAATGGGAAGTCAGAACATAAGTGCTGGGAAATTTTAAGAGGGAGTCATTGAGATAGTTTACCATAGGGGGAGTCTCATTATTATCAGTCTTGGAAGTGGAGGCCCCCCCACTGCTTAGTTCTGAGCCCCCTGGGACTGAAACCCTGGGTTTTTGCTTTGTCTGGGTTTGGCTTGAGAAGACCTGGAAGGGGCTGGAAAGGACCAATCCTTAGAGGACCAGTGCCTACTAAATCTGGGAGGCTGAACTTGTAAAAAATCTTTTAACAGTTTGCATAGATTTATCTTTATCTTCCATCTTTTAAGAACTTCTTCAGCCTTGTTGACAAACAGGCGGTCCTGATTTAAAGGAGCATCCAACAATTTAGCATTAACGTGATCAGGCAAAGATTGTTCCTTAAGCCAAGCATGCCTTCTAAGCACAGACCCAGTAACAGCAGCCCTGCAAGAGTCCTCTAAAGAATCAAAACCACATTGCAAAGTATGTTTTACAACTTATTCAGCAGAATGCATTAAATCCTGTAAGTCTTAATTTTCCACACAGTCAGGAATCAACATCATTTTCTGTTTAAGCAGTCCAATAATATATTGCTGATATTTTAACATTAAATTGGCAGTTTAAAGCTCTAACGGCCAAGGTTGCTGAAGTGTAAACCTTTTTTACTCCATCTATCCAGTGTCCTGGAGTCTCTATCAGAAGGGCTAGGATTTGTAGCAGTAGAAGCCTCAATGCCCTTGGGACCCTGTGAAATAGTCTCTGGATCTGCAATAGGATTTTTGAAAAGGAACTTGAGGGACTCAGGGACCCTGTAGTATCTGTCAGGTTTACTGGAAGCAGGATGCAGAGAATCAGGGGCCAAACTGGATTCCGAGAAGGCATCATCAACAATGTCTAGTACAGGAGGAAAAGCCAAATGCCTATGCTGAAATAGGAGAAGGAAATCCCCAAGTCCCTTTTTTTGAATCAGAAAATTCCTGGCTTTCCCAGTGAAAATGCTCCCTTGGAGTATGTAAGGTTTCCCCAAAAGAAAAATCCTCAGGAGGGGAAGCAGAGGGAATAGAGTCCTCCGCATCAGAATCCTCATAAGTGGGTAAGGACAAATCCAGGTCATCAGAAGAGTCAGAAAAAACAGAATCCTGATCAGAAGATTCATAATCAAGCTCAGCCCTAGGCCTCTTAGAGGAGTAGGGTGGGGGGATTGGCTACCCCCGATTAGAGTTACTAGGTCTTCAGCCATTTTTATCATTTGTTTTTTAGGCATAGAGGCCTGAGCATGTGGCCTGGGCGTCGGTTTTTTAGACATGGATCGAGATTTAGGCCTTAGTAATGAAGGAGGCATCGATTTAATATGCAAGTCCGTTGGCCTGAATACACCCTCAGAAGCCGGTGCCTGCACAATTGCTCCGGACCCATCCACGGTAGAGACATCCGCGGGTTCCATAGTTGAAGCATCTCACAGCATACCGGACTCCAAATGGGTCTCAGTAGAGGCCTGCGAATCAGAAGTGATGGGTATCAGGGGCTGCGGAAGTGCCTCAATGAGTACCGGCGGACTGGCGACTGGCTTAGAAGCGTCGTCAGCAGTTTTGGACCTTGGTGGCCTGTCTCTGTCTTTATCTTTGCGTTTTTTCGGAATCCCAGTAGTCGGATGGCTAACAGACGATATTTCTGGATAATTAAACAGAGAACCAAAATATTTAGAGGCAAAAATATACAGACGACGGATAGTGCGCTGATTAAATAAAGCATAAAACCGACAGCAAGGTACGTCGTGGTCAGGACCTAGGCAAGGAATACAGTACGACTGAAAATCTTTATGAGGTATTTGCTTTCTACAAGTAATGCAATTAAGTTTTACTGACATCTATAAGGAGCAAGAAGTAGTTTCCCCAATGGGGTACTTGGCTTTTATTTGAAGACTTCGGTTCTGAAACTCGAAAAAAATTTCAGGAGTCGGCCGACCGGCACTTGCGAACTGCTTCTGCTTCAGGCACCGCAAGGCAAGAAAGACTGATGTAATGGCGTCGGCTGCATGTTTTATACCCCTGACGACCTGAAGTCATGGAAGAAGAGACAGCAACTGACATAGGACCCAAGACTTTGTTAATCAGGACGACTGAGGGCAACCTGCAAGCAGATTACCCAAATGTAATGACTGCAATAGTGAAACACGAAGAACATCCCATTTGTCCTGGGTAATGAGTTCCCAGTTTTTTTGCCTGCAGAGCAATCTTTCCCCCTAAAGGAGCAGTCAGTTGAGAAGGGCTTGGACGTTTTAAAGTTAAATCATTGAGACAGTTTATCATAAGGGGGGGGGGTCTTACTACTCCCGGCTTTGGAAGTGGGAGCTCTCCAATGCTTAGTCCTGTGTATACCTTGGGACTGAAGCCTGAGTGTTCTGCTGGGTCTGGGTTAGGACTGAGAAGGCCTGGAAGAGGCAAGAAAGGACCAGTTCTGAGGGTCAATACCTACTAAATCTTGGAGGCTGCACTTGCAGGAAATCTTTAACAGTTTACTTAGATTTAGCCTTTTCCTCCATCTTTTTAAGCACTTCTGCTTTGTTGCCAAACGGGCATTCCTGGTTTAAGGGCGCATCCAACAGTTTAGCCTTAACATGATCTGGCAAAGATTGCTCATTAAGCCAAGCATGCCTTCCAAGTACAGACCCAGTAACAGCAGCCCTGCCAGATGCCTCTAGTGAATCAAAACCACATTGCAAAGTAAGTTTTCCAACTTGTTGAGCAGAATGCATTAGATCGTGTAAATCTTTACTTTCAGCACAGTCAGGAATCAACATCGTTTTCTGTATAAGCAATCCAATAATGTGCAACTGATACATTAACATATGAAACTCGCAATATAGGGTCCTAATTGCCAAAGTTGCAGAAGTGTATACCATCTTACCCCATATATTCAGCACCCTGGAATCTCTATCAGAGGGGGTAGGACTTTTGGCAGCTGAAACCTTTACGCCCTTGGGTCCCCTGTGAAATGGTCTCAGGATCCACAGTAGGATTTTTAAAAAGGAACTTGTGAGAGTCAGGAACCCTGTAATATCTATCTGGTATTCTGGGAGCAGGAGGGTAAGGAGTTAGGGGCCAAGCTAGACTCAGTAAAGGCATCATCAACAATGTCCAGTACAGGGGGGATAGCTAAAGGCATGTGTTGGGGCAGGAGTAAGAAATCCCCAAGCCTCTTTTTAGAAACTGAGCAATCCTGGCTTTCCCAGCGAAAATACTCCAAGAGTATGCAAGATTTCACCAAGAGAGAAATCCTCTGGAGGGGAAGCAGAGGGAATAGAGTCCTCTGCATCAGAATCCTCACAGGCAGAAAAGGGTAAATCCTGGTCATCAGAAGAAAAGTACAGTTTTGTACCTACCATAAATGTAGATGTTCGAGGATTCCCTTGCTGCAGTCCTGACTATTGGGTATAG
>NC_056731.1:1947550598-1947632208 GCF_019279795.1 Protopterus annectens
GGCAAGGATGTAATATTGTGTGCTGTACAGCATTTCTACGCAAGACAAGGTAGCCTTGCATCCTTACTTGGTGATGCACAATGGTATGTCCCCAGGAATATTGTAAATGTCCTGTTTTTCTGTATTTGTGTAGTGTCACATCTTCAGTATTACATTCCCTGTTTTTCACCAATGACACTGTCTTTGGGAGACTTTTCTATTCTTGAAGTTTTTTTTTGTATTAGTATTTCTGCAGTGTTTAGTCTTTGATTTACATGTACTTAACAGTGAGAACTGTGTGGTCTCTGTTGACTTGTTGTCACACTTGTGTTCTTTCTCTGCAGTACTACTTGTATCTATGAAGGATAAGTATTTTCTGTAATAAATCTCTGAATCACTGTCATTTATATAGTCCCCCTACCCCTTAGGCACTTTATAACAGATGTTTGACTGTAAAAAGAATTTTGGAGGAATTTCATTTGCAGGTGTGTCAGGTACGTAGTCATTGCTGTTAACAACGGAATCCAAAATAAATGGAAAATCCTTCTCTCATAATAGCCCTTGCTTATATATGTATGTATCTATTTATTCCATTTGTTGACTGGGATGGCCCAACTGGGCAAATAACCCTTTTCAGTGGTGGCCTGGAGAGAAAAGCTCCAGTGATAAAAGTATTTATGAATAGGACTTGGAAGTTTATACAGTAAGAAGATAAACATTGAGTGCAGTTAAGAAATAGTTACAGGTAAAATTTAGAAATATCACACAGTTTATTTACAGAGATACCTGGATTATTCATAGGTTGGTAGTAGGCTATAGGCCCTAGGGCCTATACAAGCCTAGCCGTAACAATTCTGTGGTTATATCTTCCCACAGTATTTACTTCCCTGGACCCCTGTCTAGCGGGGTGAATTTCCTATCTGTTATCCAATCATCAAGGTTCCTTTTGAAGAGGGCCAAAGAGGTGCTCTGCTTGACATGTATGGGCAGTCTATTCCACTGTCTGGGGGACTCTGTGTCGGGAACCTATCCCTCCAGCATGTTTTGTTCATTGTGATGACAAGGTTTAGATCCCTGGAGTGTGCGTCTCTGAATATTGGGATTTCTTTAAGTGTAGCGTGTCCAACTCTGTATTTGACGTAGCCTTGTATGTTAAGCAGAGATCGCCTCTGAGTAGACGATATGCGACAGAGTATAGGTGGAGTTTTTTTAGACTGTCAGCATAGGGCATCTTTTTACGCCTGAGATTCCTTAGTGAGGTATTTCTGCCGCCTTTCCAGTCGTTGCAGATGTATTGAGAGGTACATACCAAACGGGGCATTGTATTCTATAATTGTATAATTGGTCTAATGAGGGTTGAGTACAGTGGGACAGTGACCTCCTTTTTTCTGGATGAAAAGCGCTTAGTGATGAGGTGTGCCACATAGAAGGATTTCATGACTGTTGTGGCAATGTGGTTATCAAAGGTGAGACCAGTGTCCACCTTTGTCCCTTAGTCTCTTATCACACTTTCGGTGTTTAGTGTACTGCCACCTATGTGGTAATTCACGGGTACATGTTTTTTTCTGAAAGGAGATCGCTGTACATTTCTTGGCATTGAGCTTGAGCCTGTGGCTCTTGCACCAAGCATCTGTTTCTGTAAGGCCCTTTTGTAGAATATCCACATAATTTGGGATTCAGTAATGGCTCCCAGTTTGCAGTCATCTGCGAACTTTGTTAGCCAGAGTCCCTTAGTGTTAGCCTGTACTTTAGAGAAGTAAATGCCAAACAAGAGCGGTCCCAGCACTAAACCCTGAGGTACTCCCCTTGTCTGGAGCTGGATTTGGAGTCTGCTGCTTTTACAGTGTGGGTTCTGTCAGTAAGCCATTGACAACCTGTCAAGCGACATGGGGATTAATGCCCAGCTTAGTAAGTTTATCTATGATTCCAGAGTGGGGGATGGTGTCGAAGGCCTTGGAGAGGTCCAGATAGGATGCGTGGACCACCTTGCCCTTGTCCATGGCTCTGGAGACTGATTCATACAAGTCGGTTAGGTTCATGAGAGAAGATCGGCCCTTCACAAACCCAAACTGCCTGGCGTCCAGTGTTTGAAGGTTGCCACTGTCTTTGTTTTATAAGTTCCATGATGATACATTCCATGGCCTTGCAGATCAGGCTCATCAGACTGATGGGGTGGTAGTTTCCGGGATCCAAGTTGGATCCCCCCTTGTGGAGTGGGGTATCTGTAGCTGTGCGGCACTCAGTGGGCACAGAGCATGAGGTGAGGCTATAGTTAAACATGACACCTTAGGTGAGGTGCCAGTTCATTTTGTAGTTCATGTAGTACACAGCCTGGGATGTTGTCTTGTCCCATGGATGCTGTATTCTAAGCTTTGGAGAGTGTTTTTTTTAGCTGTGTGGCTGTTATTACTGGAATTTTTCCATTTTTCGGTGTTGAGATGGGCCCTTTAGGGGGTGAAGTTTGCACTGAATCGATCTGCCAGGATATTGGCAATATCCTTGGGATCAGTATATTTAATGCCATTCTGTTGTAGCTCTGAGCAGATCTGAGCATTGCCATTTAGATTCTTGACGTAGCTATACAATGTGTTGTGGCTGTCTTTGGAATCTTTGGCAATTTTATTTTCATAACTAGCTTTGGAGGATTTTGAGGCATCTCAGCTTCTTACTGAGGCTGGTAAGGAAGCTTTTTGCATCCTGCGATTTTTCTTTTTTCTGCAGCGGTTTCTTCCTTTTGTTGTAAAGTTTGTTTATGGCAGGGGACCATCAGATTGGCTTCCTTTTTTTGGCGGAGAGCGTCTTGGTTCTTTTGGGGATGACACAATTCATTCACGAGTAGATGTGCTCTTACAGTGCCTTAGTGTAGGATTCAGCAGTCAAACTTTCAGTTTCCGTCTTCATGGGTGTCATGACGTTTGTCACTTCTCCAAAGGCCATCTTTATGCTACTCAAGTCAGAAGTTTTTTACGGAGCTTTCCTTACTTGTGAGATGGGAATGGGATGTGGATGTCATGGGTTATTAGACCTGACCAATGAGGGACCATAGGTGTGGAGCATCGATTTCCCATGTTGGTAGTGACCAGGTCTGGTATATTGGAGCCCCTGTTGGGACTAAGGATTAGTTGATACAGAGCGTTGGAATTTATGAATTCCAAGAACCGTTGGGCAAAGGTGTTGGTACACGAGTAGTTTTCCTAGTTAATGGCAGGGTAGTTGAAGTCACCCAGTATTAGGGTGTTTGGTTGTATCTTAATGTTTTCCAGTATGTTTAGAAAGGTGTAGTGAGAATCTTGGCGCATGGTGGAGGATCTGTAGCTACAATTTGGATTGCAGTCTTACCTAGTGTTAGTTGCACCTGGAGAATTTCATACGCATTGTGTTGGGCATCTAGCCTGGTGTTGTGAATATCCATGGTGAATATGGACACTCCTCCACCTTTAGTGTTCTGGTCCTGGTTTGGTGGCCGAAAAGTGTGTAAGAGTTGTAGCCTGGTATTGCAGGGGTGCTCTCTGGAGCCTTAAACCAGGTCTTAAACCAGGTCTCAGTTACTGCACAGATATCGATGTCCTCCATCTTTAGGAGTGCCTCGAGAAGTGTATTTTGAGGTTTAGACTTCTAGCATTGAGTAGCATTACCTTTAGATTTTGCATGCTTGTACCTGTTACGTTGGTGGTTTTGTCCTTTGCACTTTGCCTAAAAAAGGCACTATATTGGTGGGAAGAGCCTTAGCCAGTAACTTGAATCCCAGGGGTGACCGGCGCAGTCCATTTCTGGCAAAGCATCGTGGTCTGTCGATCATGTTGTTCCAGGCAGACAAATACTGGTTCCCTTTGAATGACGCCAGAAGCTTAGCCAGTTGTTGAAGTCAGTCATTTTGTCCTTATACTGTGGTATCATTCTGGGTGAATGAAGGATGCTACTCAGGGCTAGGGTCATACCTGCTTGGGCCACTTGATCAGAGAGCTCTTCCATGTCTCTCTTCATGTAGTCCACATAAGTACGTCTCAAGTTATTCACTCCAACATGGACAATGACAGTGTCATATTTGTACTTGTTGTGGAGTGACTTGAGTGCATGCGTTATATGGTGGATCGTGGCACCCGACAGGCAGCTGATTGCAATTTTTTCCTTGTTCATCCTGGTGAGTGGGGGACATCAGTGTGCCTGACTATAGAGTCAACTATGACTGAAGTGTTGGGTACGTTGTCTTGCTTTAGTGGCTGTTGCTGGGTGGCACACTGGTGTTGTGAGCTATTGTGACACTTTGGTTGTGATTGGTGTTTGTTTGCGTTTCAGCTTTGGAGGTCCTTGTTGCTTGGGCTAGTTACTGTTAAGGGCCTCCACATATGTGGGTTTAGTGTTGCTATGTGTGGTTGTTGGTGGTGTGGTTTAAGAAGGGCTATGCATTCTTTGATGTGTAGTGTGGGTGTTGACCTTCTCTTGACTGTCTAGCACAGTCTTTGGTGGAGAGAGCTTTGCTTTTAGTTTGGCTATGCAAGTGCATCTCTCGCTGGTTGTAGTGTTGGGTAGTAGGAGAGGGTTCTCTGTGTACATGAGGCAATTGCTGCATTGCCCCAATATGCCCAGATTCACCGGGTGGACAGGAGAAATCACCGGAAGCTGTCCCCTTGGACATGCCTGGTTTGGTGCTTTTTTTTTGTAAAGTACAAGAGCTGTTTTCCTTTACCTTAGCAAGGTACTTTGCAGTTGTAGGCTGTTTAGTGCCTACAATTAATTTCTCCTTATTAACAAGGAGAGTTGAGTGCTTGTATCAGTTTAAGACTTCCTAGTGCTTTCCATTTCAGATGAAGGTTCAGTTCAGTTTTGTAGGTTATTGGATTTTCAGCTTCCTTGAAAATCCAGTAACTGTCAAAACTTAACCAAACCTGTTAGCGATGTGAATTTTTATTTTTGTGTGCTTAGTAGTCAATCTGTTCAGTCAGTCCTGCATTGAAATTTACTTCCTTAGATGATGTTTGTCTTCCATATCTCTGACTGCATGAACTCTACAGTCCGTGCCTCAGTGGGGTTGTGTTTTTAGGCAGTTAGCTGAACTACCATCTCTAGCTTCTGCTTGGAGTTCATTGAGCCTTTTTTTTTCCCCTTCCTTCAAGGATATAGTAGGCTCAACTTTTGGTTCCTTACCTTACATCAGAACCTTGGCCTTGTCACCCTAGGCTTTCTTCTGTTCTCCATTTTGGGGCTGTGATGTCCATCTCATTACCGGATGGAAAATAAACACTTTGACGTCCATTAAATGGGCCGATGCCATTTACTTTTGTTGACCTTAACCATTGTACTATTTGATATTTTTTGTCTGCATTTACTGTTGTCAGTTCTCTGGGGTTGATATTGAGCATTTCTTAAACTCCCATCTTTACTGGACTTCCTTCTGGCGGTTTCTTCTCCATTCATTTGACTGATGTAATGAACAGTGATTCCATACAAGTCTTTAGTGGGTGACGTTGAGGAGGTCTTTCCTTGTACGTGCTGCAAAACATTTTGACCTGGTTCACCTATAAGTGCATGAACTGTTCAGCCAAGGCCATGCTAAACATTTGTTTCACTGGATCTTTCTTACTGAGGTGGTCTTAAGTCATTCTTTCTGACCTAGCAATTCACCTGAGTGTGTTTTTGAAAATGTAGCAGGGTATTTGGGTATTAAACTGTTCAAATGTCACCTTTCTTAGTTTGACTGACTTCTGTAATGTTAGTAATGACTATAGTCCTGTATGCTTAAATAGCCTTGACACACTCATAGGTGTTTACTAGGCTAACAACGAGGGCCTTTTTAAGCCTAACCATGTGTCCAAAATCTCTATCAAGTTATACCCTTAAGTGTAAGCAGGGACTGTGGAGATGAAACCTTTACAAGCAGGGGCCTGGAAGATGAACCATTTTAAAGGCTACTTGTGTCCATTAGAGACATAGTTGCCAAACTGGGGATGAATTTCCTGTTCCCCATCCAGTTGTCCAAGTTATACTTGAATTGGGATAGGGAGTAGCTGTTTTTCACATGGCTGGGGAATCTGTTCCAGAGAAAGGGTAGTCTCTTGGGATAAATACCTGCCTGTTCAGCAGGTCCTATTTATATCACAGGCAAGGTTTGTCTTTAGAACGAGTAATTCTGGTGCTGTTTTGTGGATATGTAGGAGGTCTATCTGGGAGGGGACTTGACAATACCTTGTGAGCCAGGCATAGATCTCCCCTCAGCAGCCTGTAGGAGACGGAATACAGGGGTAGGGCCTTGACGTGGTCTGCACAGGACATGTGACTTGCTTCTGTTTTCTTTTAGTGAGAAACTTCTTTGGAGATTCCAATTTTTGGATATGCATGCTTAGGTAAATACTAAAACATACTAAAGGAGGCATTGTACTCGGGTCTGATGAATACTGAGTACAGTGAAACAAAGATTTCCTTGGACCCAGATGCCATGCATTTGTTTAAGTTGCACATCATAGATTTTCATTACTGCAGATATGCTATGGTCAAAGGTTAGTTTACTGTTTGTGGGTCACCAAGTGCCTGACTATTGGATCAACTCTTAGGAGTGTGTTGTCATTATGGTAGCTACCAGGGGTAGATGACTTCTACAAGGATGCTATTATGCATTTCTTGGCATTTAGTTTTAGTCCATGGCTCTGACTCCAGTTATTTGTCTGTCATCCCTTTCTTGAGAACATTTATGTTGGTGGTGGAATCTGACTGCTCCTAATTTGCAGCCATCTGTAGATTGTCAGTCAGAGGCCATTGACATTGGCCTTGACTTCAGAGTAGTAAATGGCAAAAAGTAGCGGTCCCAGTACCGATCCCTGTGGGCTTTGCTTGTGACTGGCCTCTTTAGAGGGGGACTTCCTAAATCTAACTTCCTGGGGCCTGTCAGTTAGTTGGCTGTCCACCAGGTGTCAATGGTTTATACCTAACCTCTTGAGTTTGTCAAAAATGTCAGAGTGGGGTGTTGTCTGATGCCTTGGCCAGGTCAATGTAAGCAGTGTGAACCATTTTGCTTTTATCCATTGCTTTGGTGATCTCAAACAAGTCCACCAGGTTGAGTAGGCCTGACCTGCCCTTGGTGACACCAAATTATCTTGGGTTTAGTGTCTGGAGGTTTCCTATGTCATTACTGATCATTTTCATAATTCTTTCCATGGCTTTGCATATGAGACTAGTGAGACTTATGGGTCTGTAGTTTACAGGGTCTGTAGATGGCCCACCTTTGTGCAGAGTGATGACTGTTGCTGTGGTCCATTTGTGAGGCACAAAGCCTGTTTGGAGTCTGCAGTTAAATAGCAATTCCAGTGTGCCTGATAGGTCATGTTTCTTAGAAGGCATCTTGGGATAATGTCTGGGTGCATTGATGCAGTGCTGTTGGTCTTACAGCATTAAGGACCTGTTCCCCAATGATGAGGGGATGGGGGGAGTATATTTAATAGTATTTCCTGATTGAAGGTGGGGGGAGAGGTAAAGCTGGAGCTGAGTTTGTCAGCCAGTAGGTTTGCTTCATCTTCTGGCTCAGTATAGGTGGCTCAATTAGCAATGAGTTCTGCACACAGTTGTGTATTGCCTTTCAGGTTGTGGACATAGCTAAAGAATACTTTGTGGGTGTTCTTGGCATGAGAGGCCAAATATACCTCAAATTTGGCTTTGGTAGACTTTATTTATCCTCTGAGCTATTTGTTGAATTTGAAAATGCTTTTATCCTGCTTGGTGCTGCACCTCCTAATTTTTGCCATGATTTTCCTCCTTCTGCTGTACAGTCTGTTGATGACATGATTGTACTAGGGTGGCTTGTTTTGAGTTAGTGCTCTACTACTTCCTGGTGGATACAGCTGCCTCTGTGCAGCTATTAACATGCTTGTATAGGTTTCTGTGGACAGTTCCACGTAGGCAGTGTTGCTCTCGGGGGTTTCTGGGGGCTTTAAATTTTGCCAGGTTATCACGTAGTAGAAAGTTAGGCTTAGAGTAGTAGTACCTGAGTATTCCAGGTTTAGCTGGGGTTCCAGGTTTTATTTTTACTTTAAAGGAGATCATTTTGTGGTCTGACCTTACCAGAGAAGACGTTAACACTCGAAAGTGTGCAGCAGTCTCCCATATTAGTGAGGACTAGATCAATTGTGTTTGCAGCAATGGTTATTGTACTGATAATTTGGTCCAGGGAGTTTGTGTTTACAAAATCCAGGAATCTGTGCCTGTACGTTTGATGTCGTATACGATTCCCAGATGTTCTTCATTCCACATTGCTGCAGTCCTAACTATTGGGTAGTCCGCTGTCCAGTCGGCCCGAATACCAGAGTATATGGCTGACGTCGGTCAGGGCGCATTAGACTGACGTCAGTACGTCAGGGTACTAATGCGCATGACCGACGTCATATCCTCAGTCTTTTTTGCCGCATGGTCCGATGCAGAAGCAGTTTTGCGAGTGCAGGTTGGCGTTCTGAAATTTTCTGAAAACGGAGTTTCAGACCGAATCAGAGTTGGCTAAGTACCCCGTTGGGGAACATTTTGTTTTTTTCTTGCCTCAGTATTTAACCGGATGTCAGAAAAAGCGTTGCAATTATAAAATGCCGTCGGATGCTCCGACGCCCGCTTCGTCCAAGAAGCGCAAGGACAAAACAGCGAAGCCTAGGGTTGATGAACCGGCAGTCCCGGACGTCGGTTCTTTAGAAGGCTCAGTGGAGCCAGAGGTTTTGCCAGGAGTTTCTTTGGAGTCTCAGGCAGAGACTTTACTGTTACAGGATGTGCCTTCTCAGGAGGTAGGCCAGGCTGAGGGGGCTTCTCAGGTAACTGTTCTTCCCTCTCTTCCCAAGGTAGTTAGAGCCTCTCCTTCTGTTTCCAAAACTTCTTTGAGAGGTAGGCCAAGTTTAGCTTCAGTGGGGGCTTCTCCTAGCACTTCAGGTTCTGTGCCTAAGAAACATATGCTTAAAATGGCAGAAGATTTGATTACTATGATTAGAGGTTCTATGCCCCCTGCTGATAAGAGGCCTAGGGTGGAACCTGAGTTTGATAGTTTTGAACAGTGTTCAGAGGCTTCTGAGTCTTCTGGAAGATTTGCAGGAGTATCCTCCTTATTCTGATTCTGATGTGGATGATTCCACTCCTACAGCTTCTCCTCCTGAGGATTTCTCATTTTCAGAGACTCTGCATTCCATGAGGGAGCACTTTAAATGGGAAGGCCAGGATTACTCTGATTCCAGGAAAAGGCTTAGGGAATTCTTGTTTTACCCCAGCATAGGCCCTTAGCTATACCTCCTGTGTTGAATGTGGTGGAAGATGTTTTTGCAGAGGCTTCCCTGAACCCTGATTCTTTGCCTCCTGCTCCTGTTAAACCTGATAGGTACTATAGGGTGCCTGAAGCTCATAAGTATCTTTTTAAGAGTCCTAGGGCAGACCCGGAAACTGTTTCTCAGGGACCTAAAGGTGTTAAGGCCTCTGTGGTTAAAAACCCTGTTCCCACTGATAGAGGCAAGGGCTTTGGATAGATGGGGAAAGAAAGTGTATACTTCTTCCACTTTAGCCATGAGGGCGTTGAATTGTCAGTTTCACATGCTAAAATATCAAAATTATCTCCTTTCACAACTGAAATCTAAGGTGGATGCTTTGGCGGAAGGTATTGAGTGTAAAGAGTTGCTGGATTTAGTTCATGTGTCTGACCAAGTGGGTAAGCATTCTTTGCAATGTGGTTTTGATGGTGTACAGGCCTCCTCGAGGGTGGCTGCCACTAGTTCTGTTCTTCGCAGGCATGCCTGGTTGAGGGATCAGAATTTAGCTGAGCATGTTAAGGCAAGGATTTTGGATGCTCCTTTACAGTCTGATGTGTTGTTTGGTTCGCCTGTGGAAGCAGTTTTAAAGAAAATGGAGGACAAAGCTAAGTCTATGCAAACGGTTAAAGATTTTTTGCAGGTGCAGCCACCGAAGTTTAGTAGAAATTGGCCTACTAAGGGATGGACATATCCTGCTTATGATTCCCAGTCTAGGGGTAGGTCTAGACGTGGTAGGGGCAGAGCTCAAGGTTCTTTTAGGCCTAGAACAGGGAGTTCACCTGCTCAGACTTCTGGTGAGGGCAGGGGTCAGTCCTTTAAGAACAGACCCAATGACCTGCCTTTTCAGCTGCCAGTAGATTCTCGCCTGGCAGCTCCTTTGGGAGGAAGACTGTCTCTTTTCAAAGAAAATTGGGATTTAATTACTCAAGACAGATGGGTGTTGGATATCATTCACCACGGTTACAGGTTTTATTTCCATACATTGCCCCTTTCAAAGGCATGCCAGACGTTCCTCCTCCACAAAGGAAAGAGGCTCACAAGCAAATTTCTCTGTTACTCCAAATAGGGGCCATTCAGCCAGTCCCTGTATCAGAAAGGGGCCTAGGATTTTATTCTCGCCTGTTCCTAGTACCAAAGAAGGGGAACACGTGGAGACCAATTTTGGATTTATCTATCCTCAACACTTATCTGGACATTCCCAAGTTCAAGATGTTGACGTTACAACAGCTTTTACCTCTGCTGGGCAAAGATCACTGGATGGTAACTTTAGATCTCAAGGAAGCTTACCTTCATGTGCCTATAAGACTAAGTTGCAGGAAGTATCTGCGTTTTCGAGCTGGTGCTTCCCAGTGCCAAACTGCATATGAGGAAGCTGCAATGGTATCTCAAAAATGTATGGACACAGCACTGCCAGGATTTGGACACTGTCATTCAAATAATACCTTGCCTTCAAAAAGAATTTTTGTGGTGGGCTCAGGAATGTCACCTAAACAAGGGACTCTCTGTGACCCGGCCAGAGGCGAGTCAGATTTTAACGACAGATGCCTCGGACATTGCTTGGGGAGCTCATCTAAATGGAAAGTGGATACAAGACAAGTGGCCTGCCAGACTACAGCATCTACATATCAACATGAAGGAGATGTTAGCAGTCCAGTTTGCATTAATAGCTTTCAAGGAGTTACTTCTTCCAGGGCAGGTGTTGATTCTAACAGACAACACAACTGTCATGTGGTACATCAACAAACAAGGGGAACACATTCTTATCCTCTATGCAGGCAAGCAATGATTTTATGGGAGACTGCGCTCAGCTTGCAACTAACTCTTCAGGCAAGGTTTCTGCCGAGCACAGAACTCCTTAGCAGATGTGTTAAGCAGACAAATCATGGATCCCCACGAGTGGAAACTGGATCTTCATGTATTTCAGCAATTGACAGTGTCATGGGGAACTCCAGACATAGATCTGTTCGCTTCTCCACTAAACCACCAGCTGCCAAAGTTTTGCACAAAGGGGTTTCATCACACAGCTTGGAAAGTGGATGCTCTTTCTTTCAGTTGGAAAAATCTTCATGTGTATGCCTTTCCACCTCTGCCTCTTCTTCCAAAGGTGCTCTTAAAGGTCAGACAAGACAAGCCAAGGATGATTTTAATAGCTCCAGATTGGCCTCGGCAACACTGGTACCCACTACTGAGGAGTCTGGTAAGGAAGCCTCCATGGCCTTTACCTTTGATTCCACATCTGTTATCTCAGAAGGACGGACATCTGCTCAATGTCAAGCTTCACTCTCTTCATCTAACAGCCTGGCATATTCTGTGTTGAAACACAGCAGGTCTCAACTTCCTCAACAAGTTTTAAATGTGATTATGGAAGCTAGAAGACCTAGTACAAGGAAAGTGTACGCAGAAAAATGGAAGAGGTTTTTATTTTGGAGTACAGCAAAGAATTTGGAGATTTCTGAGCCTAATTTGAGTGTGGCTCTTCAATATCTTACTGAGTTATTGGACAAAGGTTTGTCCTTCTCTTCCATTAAGATTCATGCTGCAGCAATTTCAGCTCACTATGATTGTGACCCACCATTGTTTTCGCATCCTTTGTTCAAGCAGTTTCTTAGAGAGGCAAAGAATATAAGACCCCCACGTAGAGCTCCTACTCCTGCTTGGGATCTCAATTTTGTGTTGGAAAAACTTAACTCTACAACCTTTTGAGCCCGCGGCTACTGCTGAATTGAAATACTTGTCATGGAAGACTGCTTTTCTGTTGGCTATTACTTCTGCAAGAAGGGTGTCTGAGTTGCAGGCCCTTATGGCAGTAGAGCCTTTTTTGATTTTCCATAAGGATAGGGTATCATTACGTACTAATCCTTCCTTTATGCCTAAGGTGGTTTCTAGTGTGGCTTTAAACCAAACTATTCATTTGCCTACTTTTTATGCAGACCACCAAAATAAAGGGGAAAAGATTTTGCACACTTTAGATGTACACAGGCAATTGCGTTATTATTTAAGCAGGACTAAGGATTTTAGGCAGTCTCAGCAGTTGTTTGTTTCTTTTGCTTTGAGTTCGCAGGGCAAGCCTGTGTCAAAACAAACTATTTCTAGGTGGATTGGGTTTTGCATTGCATTTTGTTATTCCCATCATGGCAAGGAGATTCCAGCTGGGATTAGGCCTCATTCCACTAGGGCTACTGCCACTTCAACAGCATTTCTAAGGGGGGTGGCAACTAAGGATATTTTGGAGGCAGCTACTTGGAGTTCAGTGCATACTTTCTCTAAGCATTATCACCTTCCTCTCTACTCTAAGTCTAGGGCTGGTTTTGCCACAGCTATTTTGCAAGGCATGTTGTCAGCTCCTGCTTCTTTATGATTTGCCAGCCTCCCTTACCTCTGCTTTGGGATTCTACCCAATAGTTAGGACTGCAGCAATGTGGAATGAAGAACATAGTACAGTTTTGTACCTACAATAAATGTAGATGTTCGAGGATCCACATTGCTGCAGTCCAATTTTCCCTCCTTCCCCTCTGTGTTTAGGGGTGGTTGTGTAGGTGAGGTTATATGCTGATATTTTTGTATATATTGTACATATTTTTGGTGCAGGTATATTGGGCCTTGTCTTTTTAGGGTCTTCTGACATCTGGGGCAAGAAAAGACTGAGGATATGACGTCGGTCATGCGCATTAGTACCCTGACGTACTGGCGTCAGTCTAATGCGCCCTGACCGACGTCAGCCATATACTCTGGTATTCGGGCCGACTGGACAGCGGACTACCCAATAGTTAGGACTGCAGCAATGTGGATCCTCGAACATCTACATTTATGGTAGGTACAAAACTGTACTTTAATAGTGGGGTAATTAATGATGGCCATGAATATGCTATTGGGTGGATGGTGAATGTTTTCATTAAGTTTAAATACATGTTGTGGGGTTTCCTGGGTCATAGAGGGGGGGACCAATAGCTTGCAAGAAAGTGGTATGGGATTTTGCCTATGATGATTTGAAGGCGGAGAAGGTAAAGTGCTTGTCCTGTTTGATCAGCCTTGAGGTATATTTATTTTTTATGTAAATCAAGACACCTCCATCTTTAGTCCCATTCTGTGTAGTAGCTGGTCTAAATGTGTGGAGGGCGTTGTAGTCTTGTATTGCTTGTTTGCTCTCTGTGGCTCTAAGCCATGTCTTATTGACTGCATAGCCGTCAGCATTCTCTATGGTGAGAAGAGCTTATAGAGAGTAGAGTTTTTGTTTAGACTCCTAGTGTTGAGAATTAGCACCTTTAGATTTCCTTGGTTTTGATTTGCTATGTCAGAAGTACTTTGTTTGGCATTGTCCTCCCCATAGTGCCTTTTTAGGCATTGTTTTAGCTAATATTCAAAAGGCTGGCAGGGAGGGGGCAGACCATCACTAGTAAAGCAGCTTGCTCTGTTGAGCATCTCCTTCCATGCTAACAGATATTGCACCCCCTTAGAAAGACATCAGAAACTAAGCTGTTTATTAAAGTGAGTAATCTTTTGTTCGTATTGTGGCGTCATCCTTGGAGAAGGTAAAATGCTTCTCTGCTAATCTCATACCAGCCTGAGACACGCATTCCGAGAACTCCATGATGTCTCTTCATATAGTCTAGGAAGGTACGTCTCTGATCATTTGCCCCCACATGCAGTACGTGTCATACTGGGACTTGTGCTTCACTGACCTGTGTTTGCACAATTTGGTGGATCCTGGCTCCCGATAAGCATCTGACCATGATTTTTCTCCTTACTCAGCCTGGTCAAAGGGACATCATTGTATCTCACAATGTGGTCTCAATGTTGGATTGTATGGTGGCTTTTCTTATGGGCTTAGAAGTAGAGGCTCCATGAGATGTGGCTAATAAGTGTTGATGAGGGGGTTGTTTGGAAAGAGTGCATTCAGGGCTGCTGAGGGTATTTGGTATGTGTACTTTGTCTAGGAGGTCTTTGGGTTTTAGGAAGGTTATATTTAATTGCCTCAGCATATGTGGCTCTGTGTCTGATCTGAGTTGTATGTAACGGGTGCAGAGTTTGTAGTACTGGCAACCTGATTGACATTAGGAGTGCTTTTATGTGTGAGCTTTGCCTTCAGTGACATTGTGTAAATACATCTCTCACATACCATATCAGTTTGTTTGAGAAACTGTCAGTAAACATGAGGCAATTTCTGCGTTGCACCAGGATGCCCAGTATCCTCCAAGCTGATAACTGAGATGGTGGAAAATTTTATATCCATTGCAGCAGACCCTATTTTCTGAGTAGATGGTTGGAGTGAGAATATCAAGTGTTGGCAGAAGAGTCTGGTTTACAACTCTATGAGCAGTGCTTGTCACTGCAAACTAGTCTTGTGTGCAACTAGGTGTTGATGAAATTTCAATGGTGCTTTTACAAGAAAAGCATCAGCTTAAGTGCCTGTTTGTATACAGGGAACTTCCAAACACAGAGAGAACTAATAAGTAGGCTGTGATTTATGGATGAAGCATTTAGGGAGATATTCTGAAGCTCGGTTAGACAGCAGCAAGTCATACAGCATGTACTGAAAAGAAAGGATTAGCTTTGACAAGAATGAATGAGAGGCTGGTCTCACCACAGCTTCATGCTACTGGGATACAGTGCTCCTTTGCTTCTTCTCTCACCAGAATCAAAACAGTAGCACCAGTCCCAAGATGAGAAGCAGACTACACGTTCTGGTGTTCAGCAGTCTTGTCCCAGATGATGCAAGGAGTCTATAGGCTTTGTAGCCTTTTCCTAGTAGATGCCTTGAATAGCAACCAGGAAATCAGGAACGTCCAACATACACTCCTGTTCAATCAGAAACGGTCAGGAATCTGTGCACCCTGCTCCTTCTCACACCAGGAGCAAAATAGAACCACAAATTCCAAGTTTTCCCTTAAGAAGCAGCTATTACGCTTTCTGGTGATGGTGTTGAGCAGTCTCCAGGAAATGTCCCTGTGCTCCTTGTGTCACCAGGAGCAAAACAGAAGCCACCAATTCCAAGATGCTCCTGATAGGCAGAATGTGGACTGTCCAATAATTGGTGGTGTTGAAGCAGATGTTGCAGATTTTAAAGGTAAAATGCCAAAAAAATGAGTTAATATAAGAGTTGCAGTATGCACTAAGTAGTTAGATATGAAAGATGGGGTAAGTTGAGTCTTGCCTAACTTAAGTGGAAAGCCTTAATTTAAAAAAGCAAAATAGATTGGAAGGGCGTGGTCATTTTGTATTCTGTCTGTAAGAAATACACTGAGATGGCCAATAAATTTAAATAGCAGGGTAGTGATTCCACAAAAATGATAATTTTGTGCTTACTCTCAGCCAGTGAAAGGGGACAGGGAAGGAAATGTGTGGTCAAATTAACATAATGGACAAGCAACTAGAAAGACAGTGGAGTTTAAAAATACGACCTCGGCAGAGTGGCGAGAGACACAACTATGGTCTCTTTCCTAGTTTAAATATGCAATTAAAAGCAGAATACAGTAAACTACAGTGTGAAGAAAGTAAATCACAATATACAGAATAGAAAAAGGCACTGAAGCAATACAAAATACAAGAAACAAAAACAAACTCACCTTTCCCTCAGCAAGCTGTGGCAGAATCTTAGTTTGCTTTTCTGGTAAAGCCAAAGTTGTTTTCTGAGTGGAAGTGAACCCAGCATATCTGTTGCTGAAGGTTTACTTCCATAACAAACACCACGAAAGTTCACAGCTGTCAGATTCAAACCCCTTGCTTACCCAGTTAACACAATTAAGAGAAATTAGTATTGGCCAAAAACACCACGGGAGAAGTCTGTTCCTTTGGTTAGGGAAGTAGTTTTGAAAAATGGATTAACTTTTCATGTTCCTTTGCATATTATTCTTAGTGAAACTGATAGGAACTCCAGACAGGATACCTAGAAGTGCTGGTCTTTCGTTTAGGAACCCCTATTGCTTTCTCTTTGCCTGTACTCTTCTCAGTCCCTGATAGGTAAGGCAGTGTCTAACCTGCGTCCAAATAAATTCTTGGCGTCTTCTCATTCTCTCATCTTTTTTTCTCTAGTTGTTTGCTCCCAGTACCTTGGTTCTTTTGCCAGTTTTCTCCAATAAATTCCAGCCCCCCCTTTACCTATTGTCTCTATCTCTAATTGCAGTCATTCATATCAGCAGAATCTCCTTTTTTCAATCCCATGTTGGCATAGTTTTTAGAATACTTTCTCCTACTTATGCATATAATATTGTGTATGATTGCTATTCTCCTTAAAGGCCTGCATCCAAAATCCCCATTCCTCATTGTTCCTTCAGCTCTCCCCTCCTGTTTTATCGTCATCCCTTTCCATTTTGACATATAGATGTCCTTCTATTCTGTTGCAGTATTCCTGATTTAAGGGAGTAGCCTGCCAAGTTGATGACCCGATGTCAGCCAGTATACTACCTAAGGTGGGTAGTATGTTTGACATTGGCTGACAGCCATAAGAGATGTATGCTCGCATCGCACCACCCTCAACTTCTTTGCCGCCAGTCTGATTGCCAGTTCCGGATGTTGTTCTGCTGTCAGAATCGCTATTCTTCGGATAAGGTAAGTGCCCTGTTGGGGAAACCTTTGTTTTTGGCTTTCTTTTCTTTGAGGTTTCATGTCATCCAGAAAAGGGAAGTGTGACTGTGGATAACAGATTCCACATAGTCATACTCTGTGCATTTTTTGCCTATGCCCTCAGCATGATCACAAATCCTATACTATTTGCCAATCCTTTGTTCCAAAAATTCTCGGGGGTTGGTTATCTTCCCTTGCGATACACCTTGAAAACCAATGTCTCAAGCTTCTTGCAAAACGTCCGATGGACCTGATGACCGAGCCTAGAAACTGGAAAGCCAAAAACCATAGGCCCGAATCCGAAGCTGCAACTCTCTAGTCGAACATCTCTCCCGAAATGCATGAGAGCTCAGACATGTGCCAACCGAGATCCTGATCACAGATTGATCCCACTTCACAGGCACGGTCTTGGCTGCGGATGTATGCACGTCCATAGAGGGTTTTCAGACATTGACCCACCGTCCAGAGGGAACCTAGACGTAGTGTCAGAGGGCCCTAGGGGGATTACCAAGACTGTCATTAGGGAGGATGTCAAATCTGACATATTGTAGAATGCAGGCCTACGTCTGGCCACCCTTCTTTGCACTGCATAGATAAACCTGCAAAGAAGGAAAAAAAAGTCTGTCCTCCTCCTGATCCACAGAAGGAATGGTTGAACTTTTCACAAGGACTCTTCAAGGCCTTTATGGCCTTTCGGCCTCCGTCATGTCACGCTGCTTCCCCTCTGCTCGGGCCTTCTTCCCCTAGAAAGATATCTAGGCCCCGTCTTACCTCTGATGAAGACTCCTCTTTAGAGGAGGAGGAATTGGACTATTCCTGCCAAATTCCCTCCCCTTTGGATTATGTCTCCTCCAAAGAGGACTCCAATGGGACAGATTCCCCCATGGAGGAGATATCTTTCGTGGAGACCATCTCCAAAATGTGGTACCACTTTTGCAGAGACTCCACAGAGATGTCTTGAGTGCTGCTATGACCCCCTCCAAGTCCAGACCCCCCCCCCAGTCCTTTTGCCATCCCCTCCTGTAATCCCTGCATTTCTGGATGCCTTTGCATCCACTTCCATCTACCCAGACTCTCAGCCCCCAGCTCCTAAAAAACTGGTAGGTACTACAAAGTACCAAAGGGCTGCCAATTCCTTTTTAAGGCACCTGTTGCAGATCCTTCACATGTCTTTCTGTTCTCATGTTGCAGTATTCAAAACCCTTGGGTTATCCTCTACTAGCTACCCGAACATCCAGCCAGTATACGAAAGCTTCAAGTCACTACTAAGTACATGGGACATCTGACATTGGCTGAAGGTGCATGGGCCATAAAAGTGATGTCTGCATGCACCTTTCCTCAGAGCTTCTCTGCCACCAGTTGAAAGTTAGCTCTTCCTGCAGTTGGATCTTCGAATTTAAAAGATAAGTAGCCCATCTTGGCTGTTTTTTCTGATTCTTTTGGGTCACTGCATGCCTGTTTAGGTTTCATGTTATCCTGGAAAGTGCAGGTGCGGATGTCAGATCCCCCATATGGATGCCCACAAGCTCTGCCTTTTCTGCCTAGGGCCTACACATGGCCAAATTTGTGCGATATGCCAGGCCTTCATACCTAAGACATTCTGTAGTCATCTGTATGCCCTTAATATTTACTTAGAAAACCAGCATATTAAACTGGCGCTAGCGATGGAAGGGCCATCCAGTCACACTCTGCTACCCAAAAATAAGGCCAAAGTTTCCAGGCCTGAATCTGCTGCTGCATCTCCTCCACCCAATGTCCATCCTGTGGCTGACATTTGCCTGGAGGAACATTCGGAATCTGACTATATAGATGTAGCAGGTACTGTTCAGGAGGCCGCAGAACCTAGGGTTGAATGCATGTCTGTGGAGGTCTTGCAGAGGTCAGCCGCCAGTGTCATGAGAGAACCTCTGCTTGTTATGGCTGTCCGGACAGGCTCTTCCACTGCTTCAGGGCAAACGGAGTTTAGGCCCCACGCCCTCTAGGCCTTCCCTGAAAGAAGCCACAGACTAAATATGCCCCCCCCCCCCAGCAGAAAGCCAACCTGAATGGCAGGGCTTTTTCCAGAGCCTATTTAATGTTTTTATGGCTGTAAGTCCTACTATGCCTGCTTCTCCACTGGCTGTGGTCCCCCACTTATTAGTCCCAGGCCTCAGGTTGAGGACACTATCCAACCTGAAGCTGAGGATTCCAAAGAATCCTCTTTGGAGGATTCTCTTATGCATCTCAGATGCCATCCTGTCTTGGGTATGCTTCCCCAGAGGAGGACTCTGCTGAGACAGACTCCCCAGGAAAGGACCTTTCCTTTGTTGAGACCATCTCAAAAATGAGAGAATATTTTAAGTGGGATTCCTCTGAAACATCACAGATTCAAAAAGATACTATGAGCTCTTGCAGATGGACACTCTGGCTCCTTCTGCCATTCCTCCAGTCTTACCAGCCTTCTTGGATGCCTTCAGTGCAGCCTCTGTGAATCCTGATTCCCAACAACCTGCCCCAGGAAGACCTGACAGGCTCTATAAGGTCCCTGAAGGGGCAACATTCCTCATTAAATGCCTTGTTGCAGATCCTGGCACTGTTTCAGTTTCTGCAGATAAACCATCCAGACTGCTTCCCTCCACTTCTGTCCTTCCCACAGACAAGGGCAGTAAGGCAATGGCCTTTAGGGCAGTAAATTACCAGATGCGTATGTCTACGTATGCCCTGGCACTTGACTCAAGTCACCAAGCTTTTGGTAGATCTCCCTGACTCACCTTCCAAGGCTCAAACATCTAGCCTCATCTTTGTTTTCAGGTCAGGAAACATTCAGTTAAATGAAGTTATGCTGCTGCAGAAGCCTCTGCCAGATCTGCAGCTTCTGCCTCAGTTCTTAGAAGATGATCATGGTTTAGACTACAGCCCTTACCTGATGATATTGGGGCCAAACTCCTGGATGGCTCCCCTGGATAGCTCTTTCCTTTGAGACTTAAGTGGCTGGGCTATTCAAGACCCTTCAACAAAAGAGGAACTACATGACCTCACACACTTGTTTGTCTCCCCTATCCCCAAATTTCATAGGAACTACCCCACCAAGACCCAGTTCATTAGAAAATCCTCTGCTCCAAACCCCCCATTCTAGGAGCAGAAAGAGCACCAGGAAGCAGCAGACCCCTTCCAAGCCTGCTCAGATTCCTGCCCAGAAACCTCCTTTTCAGGACAGGGCAAGTAGCCAGTGACTAGCTGCCTCTGCTGTCGTTGTCTCTCCACCCCCCCCCCCCCAGACTCCATTCTCCTGTCCCTGAGGCTCACTGTCTTCCAGCCTGGCAAAGCATTACCTCAGACAGGTTGGTCCATTATAGACTAGGGTTATTTCATTTCTGCTCCAAGGGGTATTCATCAAGTGTCTAGTTCCAGTGATTGCTTATTGCAGGCCAAGAGATTCAAAGTTTTCCATACCTGGATGACCTCTTGATACAGGTAGAATGTTCCAAATCCTTACACCACCAACTGCACAGTTCTCAGTCCTGCAGGCACTGGGATTCAAAGTCAGTTACTCCAAGTCCAACCTAAATCACTCCCAAGACCACGTTTTCCTGGGGTTCAGAATGCGGACAGATGTCATGAGAGCATTCCTTCCACCCAGAAGGTGGAAAACCTAAAGCAATACCTGCTGTCTGTCCTCAACGCCACTGCTATGACAGCCAGACAGTATCTCAGATTACTGGGTGATATGGCTTCCACTATTCCAATGTTGCGATTGGCAAGAGTCCACATGAGGGAATTACAATGGAACCCAAGGTCCACATGGACCCAACACTCACCCCTTGGACTTCAACATTCCCTTCCTTCCATGCCTAAGGAAGGAGATCCTTTGCTGGTTGGACAGTCACACTCAACCCAGGACTTCCCTTACAACCTCTTCCCCCAGTTCAGGAGATGTACACAGACGCCTCAGATCTGGGCTGGGGAGCTGCTTTGGGCAGTCTGAGGGTGCAGGGTACCTGGTCAGACACCTTCAGGCGGGAACAAATCAACATCAGGAAAGTGAGAGTAATCATGTTTACCTTGAGAGCCTTCCTACATATCCTAAAACAAGGACCCCTGAAATTGTTCACAGACAACACTACAGTTCTATGGTATGTGAGCAAATGGGAGGGGGGTACAAATCCTACTTACTATTCAGACCTGCACTCTAAGACTGGTGTTTGGTGGCCTAACAGGAAGTCGCCCTGCAGGCAGTTTATATCCCTTCAGCACGGAACACTCAGGCAGACACTTTGAGCAGGACTATGTCACAATCCCATGAATGGATGCTTCACAGGGATGTGTTCCTGGATATTGTCCACAAGTGGGGCACACCACAAATAGATCTGTTTGCCTCCCCTCTGAACACAGCTACCATTATTTTGTACCAGGCTACCCAGTCCCCTAGTGAGGGCAACGGATGCCCTTTCAATGTCATGAAAGGGCGTGTTTCTCTATGCACCCCCCCTTCCACTACTTCAAAATATCCTACTGAAAATCCAGCGGGACAAACCAGAAATCTTGTTGGTGACTCCCTTTTGGCTAAGACAGCACTGGTTCCCCCTCCTCCTGCATTTAGCCAGGGGAAATCATCACATGTTACCTCATAGAATGGACCGTCTCACACAGGACAGGGGATCCCTAATCCATCCCCACCTGGAATCTCTGAACCTAACTGTGTGGGTGATTAGAATTTTGGTCCCTTATAGACACGTTTACACAGAGGACATGCTAACAGTCCTGAAGGAGGCCAGGAAACCCAATACTAAGAGATCTTATTTGTCTAAATGGAAAAGATTTTCCATGTGATGTCTAGAGAGACAGCTGGACCCATTTCAAGGTGAGGTTCCCTTAGTGCTCTCTGTCTGTGTGAACTTTTCAAGCAGGGTCAGCATATTCCTCTAAGACCCACCTTGAAGCCTTTTCGGCTTATCTGCTTCTTTACCCTCCCTCTAGCATCTTGCCTTCCTGCAGAGTTATTCTTCAAGGGAGTGCTGCATCTCAGGGC
Source organism: Protopterus annectens (assembly GCF_019279795.1). Lineage (NCBI taxonomy): Eukaryota > Metazoa > Chordata > Ceratodontiformes > Protopteridae > Protopterus > Protopterus annectens. Next base: position 1,947,572,406 of record NC_056731.1, read on the forward strand.
CCCCCAGGAGGACCGGTTCCACCTCCATGGGACCTGAGCCATGTTTTAGAGAAGCTCAGGGTTGCTGCCTTTGAACCAGCATCTAAAGCATCTCTGAAACAGTGTACCTGGAAAACTACTCTTCGTGGCCCTGACATCAGCCAGAAGAGTGTCAGAGCTCCAGGCCCTCATGGCAACACATCCCTTTCTCCAGTTCCACAAGGATAGAGTGACCCTGAGAACCAACCCCTCCATGCCCAAGGTGGTCATTGAGCTGTCTTTAAACCAAGGTATTTACCTCCTGCCTACCTTTTCCCACATCCCGAGAATGACAGTGAGAGAGTCTGCCATTCCCATGATGTTCACAGACTGATTAGATTTTACCTTGACAAGACCAAGACCTTTAGGAAATCGGAGCAATTATTTGTCTTTCACCCCAGAGCTCTGGGAAAAGCAGTGACAAAACAGACCATTTCTGCCAGGATTTCCAGGGCTATATCACTTTGCTACACTTACCATAGAAAACATCTAAATTCAAAAATTAAGGCCCACTCCACTGGAGCCATGGCTTTATATGGACCCTTTAAAGGACTGGACACTGCTTCCATTCTAGAGGCTGCTGCTGCATGGACATCTGCCCATACCTTCACTAAACACTACAGACTGAATCACATCTCCATATCTAAAGCGGGATTTGCTATGGCAATTCTACATGGTTTCATGGAAAACAGTTCCATGCCACCCACCTCTTCTTCCCTTTGATCTTTGGCACTCACCCAAGTGTTTTGAATACTGCAGTATGAGAATAGAAGATGTAAAATAGTTTGTGTAAAATCTTGCCATAACCATAGATGTCCTGTTCCATGCTGTAGTATTCATTCCCTCCCTCCTAGCTAATTTTCAATTAAAACTCTTCCTTCTTGGATGACACAGGACTTGTACAGCTGTCCTGGGACTGGAGTCCAACTGGGGAAAAGGAACGTGCAGGCATCATTTTTATGGCCCATGCACCCTTGGCCAATGTTAGACGTCCCACTTACCTAGCAGTAACATTGAAGCTTTTGTATACTGGCCAGACTAGCTAGCAGAGGATAACCCAAAGGATGTTCTTCGTGTTTCACTGTTGCAGTAATTACATTTGGGTAATCTGCTGGCAGGTTGCCCTCAGTCGGCCTGATTAACAAAGTCTTGGGTCCTGCATCAGCTGCTGTCCCTTCTTCCATGACGTCAGGTCGTCAGGGGTATAAAACATGCAGCTGATGCCATTACATCAGTCTTTCTTGCCGCGCGGTGCCCGAAGGAGTAGTAGTTCGCAAGTGCCGGTTGGCCGACTCCTGAAATTTTCATTTTTGAGTTTCAGAACCGAAGTCTTCAACTAAAAAGCTAAGTACCCTGTTGGGGAAACTCTTGCTCCTTAACAATGTCAGTAAAAGTTAATAATTGCATTACTTGTGGGAAGCAAATACCTCAAGGATTTTCATTTGTACTGTATTCCTTGCCTAGGCTCTGACCACAACGTACCTTGCTTTCGGTTTTGTGCTAAATTTAATCTACACACTATTAAACATCTGTATATTTTTGCTTCTAAATATTTTGGCTCACGTTTTAATTATCCAGAAATGTCGTCTGTTAGCAATCCGACTACCAGAATACCTAAAAAATGCAAAGAAAGACAGGCCGTCGAGGTCCAAAACTGACGACGACGCTTCTAAGCCAGTCACCAGTTCGCCAGTACTCAGTGAGGCACTTTTGCAGCCCTTGATACCCGCTACTTCTGATTCATAGGCCTCTACTGAGACCCATTCGAAGTCTGGTATGCCACGAGATGCTTCAATTATGGAACCCACGGATGTCTCTACCTTAGATCTGGTAGGTTATGTTGGTAAAGATGGCTGGTAATCTTCTTTCCCTGATTAGGAGCTTTCATCTCCCCCCCCCCTCCCCCCTTCAAAGAGGACTAGGGAATTATCTTCTGATGTTTTGTCAGTCTCAGATACTGAGATTTCCAGTATGTCTGCTGGTGAAGAGGGAAATTCTCAACTTTTTTCTGGCTTTCAGGATTCTGATGCTGAGGACTCTATCCCTTCTGCCTCCCCCTCTAGAAGATTTTTCCTTTGGGGATACGTTAAATACTCTTAGGGAGCACTTTAAATGGGATTGTCAGGATTTTCCTCAGTCTAAGAAAAGATCGGAGAATTTTTGGATTTGCCACAGCATAAGCCTCTGGCTATACCTCCAGTTTTGGAAGTTGTGGATGATGTTTTCATGGAAAATTCTTTTACTCCTAATTCTGTTCCTCCTGCCCCCAGAAAAACTGATAGGTATTATAGGGTTCCTGAATCTCATCAATTCCTTTTTAAAAACCCTACTGCTGATCCAGAAGTTATTTCTCAAGGCCCCCAAGGGTGTTAAGGCTACTATTGCTAAAAACCCTGTGCCTTCTGATAAGGAGTCTAGGGCCTTGGACAGGTGGGGTAAAAAAGTCTATACCTCTGTAACTCTTGCCATTAGATCTGTGAATTTTTCACATGCTTAAGTATCAGCAGCATACTTTGGAGGCTATTAAGGCTAAGCTTGGAGATTTTCCTTCTATAACGGAGAACAAAGACTTGCAAGGCTTACTGAATTCTGCCACTTTAGTTAATGAGCATTAACTTCATTGTGGTTTTGACACTTTCAAGGCTTCCTGCAGAGCAGCAGCCACTGGTTTGGTAATTAGAAGGCATGCTTGGCTCAGGGAGCAGCCTCTTTCTGAACCTGTTAAATCTAAATTGCTGGATGTTCCTTTGCACAAGGACAATCTTTTTGGTAATAAGGCTGAGGAGGTACTGAAGAAATTGGAGGATAAGGCAAAATCTATGCAAGCTATAAAAGATTTCCTTCAGGTTCAGCCTTTGTTTAGTAGGCATTATCCTTCCAAGAACTGGTCTTTTCCTGATCCTGGCAAACAGGGTCGCTCTAGGCCTACGGGTTTCAGATCTCCCAGAGGGCAGGCTTCTGTCCCTCATAGGGCTAAACAGTGGCATTCTTCTGCTAAATCGGTGAGTTCTAAGCCAGCTTCCCAAAGCAAACATTCTCAACAACTCCGGCCTTCTTGTGCCCTACCTCTGCGGGCCCTGGGTTTCTTTTGGGGGGGAAGGTTAGCCAGGTTCGCGGAGGTTTGGTCTACCATCACAGATGACAAATGGGTGCTCAGTATAGTAAACCAAGGTTACAAGTTTTGCTTTCACACCTTCTCTGTTTTGCAAGGGTACCCAGACATACCCAGAACTCTCAGGGCAGAGTTAGAAACTCTAGATTTCTTCTCTACTGACTATGGGGTTATAGAACCAGTTCCTGCAAAACAGGCAGGCATTGGTTTTTATTCGACTTTTTCTGCTACCCAGGAAAGGGGGGGCTCCTGGTGCCCTATTCTGGATTTGTCTATTCTAAACACTTTTCTGGTGATTCCCAAATTCAAGATGCTCACCCTTCAACAGTTACTAACAATGCTGGGTAAGGATTCATGGCTGGTAACTTTGGATCTCAAGGAGGCTTATCTGCACATCCCAATAATGGAAAGTTGCAGGCAGTTTCTTCGCTTCAGTGCTAGGGAGCAACACTTTCAATTCTCTGCATTACCTTTTGTCTTATCTACTGTTCCCAGAGATTTTACGAATTGCCTGGCTCCAGCCATTGCTTTTTGCAGGCAGAGAAACATTCAGATTTATCCTTACCAGGATGACTGTCTCATTCAAGCAACAAACTCCCCAGAACAAGTAGAAAAGGATTTGGATTTCGTGAAGAACATTCTCACCTCTTTGGGTTACACTCTCAATGAAAAGAAGTCAGTTTGTTCCTACAAGGGAGATTGTTTGCCTGAGAGTGAGTCTGAATACAGCCACCCAGATGGTATTCCTCCCTCAACAGAAGCAAGAAGATCTTTTGGCTTACTTCATGAACTTGGCAAGCATGACCCAGCACTCTGCAAGGCAAGTCCTACAAGCACTGGGGTTCATGGCTTCATGTATTCTGATCCCATATGCAAGGCTGCATCTGAGAAAACTTCAGTGGTACCTCAAGAACCTTAGGTGTCAACACACACAGGACTTGGACTTGATTTTTCCCCTGATTCTCTGTCTGCAAACTGAGTTCCTCTGGTGGGCGACAGCCTGTTCTCAGAAAAAGGGTCTGCATTTCTGCCCACCGCCTGCCAGCCAGACTCTCACTACAGATGCCTCAGATGTTGCATGGGAGGCTCATCTGGAAGGCAGGTGCATACAGGGGACTTGGAGCACCTAGCAGATTCATCTTCACACAGACTTAAAAGAATTGATGGCAGTGCAGCAGGACTTGCTGGCTTTTAAGGACCTACTCTACCCTGGGACTCTGCTGATCAGGACAGACAATACCACAGTCATGTGGTACATCAACAAGCAAGGGGGGACTCGCTCTTACCCCTTGTGCAGACAAAGCATGAGACTATGGTCCATAGCAGCATCCATGGGCTAACATCTAATAGCCCAGTATTTTCCAGGGAGGCTAAACTCCTTGGTGGATTATTTGAGTAGATATGTTCTGGATCCTCACGAGTGGCAACTGAACAGGGACATTTTCCATCGCATCACTCATCATTGGGGCATCCCACAAGTGGATCTTTTCTCCTCTCACACCAATCATCTCCTGCCAACCATCTGCACCAGGGAGTTTTACAACAAAGCTTGGAGGGTGGTTGCATTGTCCTTCCCATGGACACATCTCTGTTTATGCATTCCCTCCTCTGCCCAGAGTGCTGCTAAAGATAAGGGGGTGAAAAACCAAAGGCTATTCTGATTATCAGGTTGGAGGCAGCATTGATATCCCCGCCTTCGCAGCCTTTCCCAGGCTTAGCCTTGGCATCTTCCCTGGTACCAGATCTGTTTGGTTCAGGGAGGGGGAAATTTCCTTCATCCTCCTCTTCAAACTTTGCCTTTAACTGCCTGGCTAATATTTAAAATCTTTCCCAACAGGTGGTTGAAGTTCTTCATGAGGCCAGGAGGCCTAGCACCAGAAAATCTTATGCAGATAAATAGAGATTTTGCTCTTGGATGCTGGTTAAAGGAGAAGACTCTTCTCATCCTTCTTTCCCTCATTCTTGACTACCTAGCAGGATTGCTTAATGGTGGACTTTCCTTTTCTTCAATCAAAATTGAAGCTTCAGCAATTTCGGCTCATTGTTCTTTTGAGCAACCCATTTTTTCTCACCCTTTGAATCAGTTCCTGAGGGGAGCTAGTAATCTTAGACCTCCCAAAAGAGCTCCTACTCCTGCTTGGGATCTTAATTTTGTCATGGAAAAACTTACTCTGCCTCCCTTTGAACCAGCTGGCTCTGCAGATTTGAAGTTTTTCCATCTTGGAAGACTGCTTTCCTTTTAGCTATTACTTCAGCTAGAAGGGTATCTGATCTGCAAGCCTTAATGGCAGTAGAACCTTTCATTATTTTTTTACTCTGATCGGGTTTCTCTGAGAACCAAGCCCTCCTTTATGCCTAAGGTAGTTTCCAGTTTAACCCTTAACCAGCCTATTCACATGGCTACATTTTTCAACAATCCCCAAAATAAAGGGGAAAGGATTCTGCACTCTCTTGATGTGCATAGACAGCTGAGATTTTACTTAGGACTAAATCCTTTCGAAAATTTGAACGGTTATTTGTTAATTTTGCTCCTGGGGCTTAGGGTAAAGCTATTTCAAAACAAACGGTCTCCAAATGGATTGCTCATTGTATTCACTTTTGTTACCTGCAGCATGGGAAGGTTCCCCTGCAGGGTATTGGGACCCATTCTACTAGAGCAGCCTTTCTGAGAGGTGTGCCTACTAAGGACATTCTAGAAGCAGCTACTTGGTCCTCTGTCCATACTTTCACAAAGCATTACAATCTACCTTTGTTTTCTAAATCCAGGGCTGGTTTTGCCTCTGCAGTTTTGCAGGGCCTTCTTACCAACCCTTAATCTCTGATCCTTCCTCCCCCTTTGTCTTACTGGGCTTTGGGAATCAACCCATATGAGAGGACTGCAACAGTGAAACTAAGAACATCGTACAGTTGTGTATACTTGCCATAAATGTAGATGTTCAAGTGTATTCACTGTTGCAGTCCTGGTTTCCCACCCTCCATTCCCCCTTTTTTCCTAAGGCACAGACTATATATTTTTATTTTTTGTGTGATGTATCCAGGGGTGCTACTATTCCTGGGTTAGCCTTTTTTGGGGGGGCTCCTGACAGTTAAGGCAAGAAAAACTGAGGAAATGGCGTCTGCTGCCTCCCTTTATACCTGACGTACTGACAGTTTTACAGCCGGTGGCAGACGATGTCCTATACCAAGGACTCTGGTATTCGTGCCAACTGAGGGCTTCCGGGAGCCGGATAACCCATATGCGAGGACTGCAACAGTGAATACACTCTTAACATCTACATTTCTGGTAAGTGTACACAACTGTACTTTTCCTACGCGGACTTGAAGTTAGACAAATCATTGTGGCTGTTGGCGTGCCCTTAGCAAACAAGGAACCATTCTTGTCAGCCTTTAAATAGAGCAAGGGAATACCTCTCTGCATACTGAGACTGGCATGCATGCACCTAGGCAGGTTTTGCCTGCCAAAAGTAGGTATGCATCAGAAACTTTTGACAAAATGTTAAACATTTGTCTTCTCCTGTCTTGTTTACCTTGGATAGGAGTGATATATTTGGTTTAGCTCAAGTGCTTCTAATAAAAGAGAAATGTGGGAGTTTGAAAAGCAAATGATTGAGAGTGACCAATTTTTTTTTTTTTTGGGGGGGGGGGGGGGGGGGGGGGTTTGATTCTGGGGAAAGTGCGACTTTTAACAAAAGGGGGAAGGGTTTTCTTTTTTCCTGAAACAATTTCAAGAGTGAATCTGTTTCAGTGAAGCATAATGCTGTTCCACTATCTCTTAACAAGTACGATTTACTGCAACTGGAATTTCCTTAGCCTCTTCCAATTCCTCCTCATTTTTTCTACTTTAGAGTATGCATTTATTACAGCCTGTAACTTGCGTGTTAGCCAAGAAAGCAGAAAGATTGCATAAAGTTCCTTAATCTTAAAAGTTTTTATATTGGTAACCCTACAGCAGACCCAGCAGTGATTCTATTGGTAAACCCAGCTGCTGCTAAACATCTGGTTAATGTCAGTCATCCCCATCTGACAAGTATGGGCAAGCTTTTGCTACATTTTGGGGGGGGGGGTGTATTTTTCTACAATAGCTTTTAAAATTCTCAGTTTTCAAGCTTATTTGTTTATGCTTGCCTCTTTTGAGTGTGAGGGACAACGCATTTTTCCCCTCGTATGTGGAAAAGCATCTTTGTGTAGTCTTAATGCTACTATGTCTCAAGTGGCTACCCATTTTTTGAAATGTGCTTATGATTCTGCTGATGGCACTTTCAGGGCTGCAGCTATTGGGACTGAAAGAAGATTCATGGAGGCCAGTGCTGGATATTTATTTATTTTTTTAAACCAATTTGTGATGGTGCCAGAGTTCAGAAGGTTATACCTTCACAACTGGTTACTGCTGGTTATTCCTCCAGTTACATTTTTTTTTTTGGTGACTTTAGGTTTAAAAGATGCTTATCACATGCCTATAGCAAATTACTGATGTTAGTTTTGTCTATTTGGATCACAATGACTGTTCTTTGTGTTGCCTGTTGAGCCAAGGGTATTTACAAAGCAACTTTACTCCTGTGATAACCTAGTGCAGTGTGCAAGATATTCAAATATTTTCCTTATTTAAATGATTTGCATGTGGAGGAGTTCTATCTCGCTGTTCATTCTTAGATTGGTTCGGAGCCGATCTTCGGCTCTGTGTCCGCCTACTACAAAGCTTGAGGTCTTCAGAAAGCTCGAGGCCAAGTCCCTATCCCATGATGCACCTAAAGTTACCTCAGATCTAGTTTACTGCTGCAATAGATCAGAGGTTCTCACTAGTTCGGACCAGTAAAATCTTTCTTTATTGTAAATATTTGATAAATAATTTCTGTTTCTATCTTCGATACTTGGATATTTAGATAAGCTCTTAAAGCTTTTGTGTGGTTCCTTCCCTTGGTGTGCTGTTTATCTAGTATTTAGCTCTCTTGGCCTTGTTTTATTTAGGCCTTGTTTGGTGTTTAAATTAGTTGTGTACTAATAGCTTTAGATTACTTTGAGTTAAAAAAAAAAGTAACCTTTCTGTCACAACTTAGAATTTGGATAATAGTGTGTGCATTAGTAGCTATATTATAGTTGTGTGCATTTATATAGTGACTTCTGTCGCAACTTGTTTAAATTTACCATTTAAGGAAATAGTTTTGTGTGTGTGCTTGCCGATTAATATTTGGCCTGTTTTTTTTTTAGAAAGGCTTTTTGTTTAATTGTTGGGTGTGTCTATTTTATTACAGCACCCTACTAACATTGTGCATGACAGAGGTTTACTTAAACCTTCTTTCCAAGAGGCTTTGAGCGACCAAGATGGATCCAGTAAGTCCTCAAAGTCTTCCAAGACTTCTACATCTGAGGTAAAAAAAAAAAAAAAAAAAAATCAAAAAAGTCTTCGACGTCTGCTCCAGAGACTTAAACCTCTGAGCCTTCTGTCTTATCCTTTCAGAGCCAGTCCCCGGTTTTGGAACCGGTGTCCGTAGTACCTAAATCTCCACTCTTATAAGTCTGTACCACCTTCTATCCACTCATCTCTGTCTTCAATTAGCCTTTCCGATTTGGATGTGGATCGTGTGGTGCAGAAGCTTTTACAGGCACCGACTTTTGCTAAATTCTTATCGGCTCCGACCCAAGCAGCTTCGGAACCGAAAACCCTTTTACCAGCTGCTACCCTTCCTCCTCTGTGCCATACCAGTCCTTCAGAGTCTGAAGAGTCCGACTTGTTGATCGTGGAGCTTTCGGAGCAGACGCCTGCTCCAGTGTCTTCGGCTCCATTTACTCTGACGTCCTCTGTGCCGATCGAGGAATCTAGGAGCAGACACACTCTGGTCGGGTCTGAGGAGGATAGTCTGACCAATTTGTTGGTTCTGACTTTGCCTGTCTGAGGTTTGGCTCAGATGAGCTTGGCTCCTACCTCTGGCACTGAGCCCCCTGTCCCGATGCCGGGGGTATTGACGGTTTCCTTGAATCCGGCGGTCCCTTCGCATCGGAGCAGAGATGCCTTCGAAGCCATGAGGAGCATTATGTCTCCTAAAACATCTTAGACTTCAGGTCTGGCTTCCTCCTCCCCTAAAGTGCCTGTGTCTGTTTCTGCTTCACAGATCCTTGTGAAGCATAGAGACCCAGAACCTCAGGAAGCCCCATTGGGTGGCCCCTGCTCTTCCAAGACCTCACCAGAAGCCCCCACTGATGAGGTTCCCAGGAAGAGGATCTGTACGAAGAAGCATCTGGACTCCCCACAGGAGTCCCTGACATCTGATGCAGACTTGAATGAATCAGAAGGGTCCCCACTGTCCCCCCTCTGAGGATATCTCATTTGCTGAGATACTAGAAATCCTTAAGCAGAGGGGCAACTGGCAGTCCACCAACCCTAATGAAGATGAGTCAGTTCTCCTGAAGGCTTTCGGGTCTCAGTCCTCCACCTCTTAGGTGTCTCCACCCTTCGATGAGCTTATGCAGCTGGTCTCACAAAGGGCGTGGGAGTCTCCAGACACCATGGAGCCTGTCCCCAGGAGGCCTAATAAATTTATCTCTGCTCCCCAAGCCAAATCTTTTCTGACAAGGGTGCGCCAGTTGATGCTGTGATGGTGATGGCAGCCACCAAAAAGGAAAATTTTAGAAATATCCTCTTCTATCCAACCTCCTAACAGAGTTTCTAGGATTATGGATAGATATGGGAAGCGCACTTGCAGTTCAGCGCCTTTTGCACTGCGTTCGCTCAACTATCTAACCCATTTTACTAGACTGCAAAGAGATCTCCTTAAAGAGCTGGGAGACGCTCTTCAGGGTACAGAAGCTGCAGGAGCTTCAGATAAAGTTGCCTCCCAGCTTGCTACCCTCAACTCCATAGTCAACTTGTCCATGCGCCTCATTTCGTATGCAGCTGATGGAACGAGCGGGGCATCTGATGCAGGAATTGCTCTTAGAAGACACTCCTGGATGCACTTTGGTTCCTTTGCGGAGCCCTTCAAGTCATCCTTTGTAAATACCCCTTTTGATGGCTCGTCCCTTTTCGGGCCCAAAGTTAAGGAAACTTTGATCAGGTGTGAGCAGGAACAAAAGACTCTGTCTGCAGTCTGAGTCTGTTTTTCCATCCCTACCAGACTCTACCCCAAGGGTCAAAGGGGAGGAAAGATGTGGTTCCGAAAAGCCCAAGGAGCCTTTCAGGGCACACATGGTGAACCCCCCTCCAAGGGGCATTTGAGGAGGCAATAATGGAAGATTCCGCCCTCTCGGCATAGGGGGTCCACAAAACCAGGGCGACAGAGATCATTTCTTTGGGAAGCCCTACCAGCGCACCTGAAAGGAGGCCTGACTGTCCTAGTTTGGAGCCAGTCGAGGGTTACTTATCTTTGTATCTAGACGCCTGGCTCAAAATAAACGACTACTGGGTACAAAGTATCAGTTCCAGAGGATACTTCATTCCTTTCACCACACCCCTTCCACTGACAAGAAAAATCCCAGATATTCCACCCAGTTACAGGGAACAGGCAACAATAGAGGTCCAGTCGTTGCTAACAAAAAGTCATCCAACCAGTCCCAGCAGACCAGATAGACTCTGGAAACTTACTCAAGATTCTTTTTAGTTCCAAAAAAGACAGGGGACTGGAGACCTATATTGGACCTCAGCAGACTAAACAAATCTGTCAGAGAGAAGTTTTGGATGATCAAGCTTCAGTCGATACTTCCTTTTTAGGGAAAGAAAATTGGATGTGCTCTATAGATCTCCAGGATGCGTACTACCACATAAAAATGGCCAGACCATCCAGGGATCATCTGCACTTCCGTGTGGGAGCCAATCATTACCAGTTTCGAGCCCTGCCCTTTAGTGTCACTACAGCCTCCAGAGTGTTCACGGCTCACCTGAGATGTTTAGGATTCCAGGTGTTTCCATAACTAGACGATTGTCTCCTTATCGCCACCACCAGGCATCAATTCATTCAAACCAGGGACGCTACTCTTTCACTCTGCAGTCAGCTGGGCATTGCAATAAACTCAGAAAAATCTGCCTTGCCGCCATCGCAATGTACTGTTTTTATCGGAGCAGAGTTGGACACCACCACCACGTTGAGACTTCCAGTAGAAAGAGTCTTACTACTCCGTCAGCAGGTCTGCAGTCTAATGTCCAAAAACAAGGCTCCAGCATCGGAAGTACTAAAATTGTTAGGCATGATGGCAGCTGCAGTATTGGCCATACCACTTGGTCGCATGCACATGCGGATTCTGCAATGGCTGTTGTTCACTCAGTGGTCTTACCAAGAGCTCCCAATGTCTCACCTTATGATCACGAACTCATGCAAAAAGGATCTTCAGTGGTGGTTAACCTCTCCATGTCACGATAGGTTGTCCTTTTGTCTTACCCCCACCAGTAGCCGCAGTGACCATGGACACTTCCCTGATGGGGGGGCATTTTCAGGGAAGAACAGCCGAAGACCCATGGACCGATCAAGAAATGCATCTGCCTGTCAATGTCCTAGAAATGAGAGCAGTATTTTTAGCGTTGCAGTACTTCCAGGACTGTCTTCCTCAGAGTACAATTGCGATTCAGACAAACATGTCAGTGGTCTGGTACTTGAACAGACAAGGAGGAACCAGGTCCCTACTCCCTTTGTTGCAAGGCCCTAAGAGTATGGCAGTCGGCTATATCCACCCAGCGCTTTCTGTTAGCAACGCACATCCCGGGGAAATCCAACATGATAGCACACAAGCTGAGCAGAGCAATTCTGTTGCCTCACGAGTGGTCCCTCAAGAAAAAAATAGCAGACAGGATATTCTGAAGGTGGGGCCAGCCTTGCTGTGACCTTTTCGCCAGCCACATGAACACGAAATGCAGAAGCTACTTTGCCCTGATTCTGCCGAAGGGAGAAGCCCCAAGTGACGCACTCTCACATGATTGGCCTCCAGGTCTCCTCTATGCATTCCCACCAATCCTGTTGATACCCAAGGCACTACAGAAAGCAAAAGCCCTGGAAAGGATCATCATTCTAATAGTCCCTCATTGGCCTCGTCAGATTTGGTTCCCCTTCCTTCTACTTCATCTTGTGGAGGACCCTTGGATTCTGGACCAAGTTCCAGATCTTCTGACACACTCTTCGGGAGAACTTCGTTCCTCTCTTCAATCCTTGAAACTGACGGCTTGGCTGCTCCAATTCCTATCATAGCTAGGTTCCATAACCTTTCTAATGAGATGAAGCAAATTCTCATATCCTGTCATAAATCCTCTACGAGGAAGCTATACCTTAGCAAATGGAAAAAATGTTCTATATGGGCCTCTCAAAACAACATTGATCCCCTACCAAGCCCCTATTGCCTCCATTTTAGAGTTCTTGACTATGATTTTCAACAAAGGAGCTGCAGCAGCAACAGTTCATGTTCAACTTGCCGCCATTTCTAATTTCCACCTTGGATTTGAAGGGTTGAACATTGTCACACAAACTATCCAAAGCTTTTCTCAAAGGGACCTTTCATCTCAGACCACCTGTGAAATCTCCCTATACCCAATAGAATCTAAATTTTATCTTTTCTTGCATTATTCTCCTTCCATTCGAACCAGCCTCCTCATGTGGCCTCAAATTTTTGTCATGGAAGACCATCTTTTTAGTAGCTATCACTTCTGCTTGCAGCATGTCAGCTTCAAGCCTTGTCAGTTAACCTGCCTCATTTGATTTTCCATGCTGACAGAGTCACTCTTCCAACTAACCCCTCCTTTTGCCTAAAGTTTGCACTGAAGCTAAACTTAAATTATTGTTTTGCCAGTTTTCTTCCTCAGTCACTCCAACAATTTAGAATATATGCTGCACAAACTTGATGTTCATAGAAAGCTTAGATTTTACTTTGATAGAACAAAAGATTTTAGAAAATCTGAACAGCTTTTCGTATATTTTCAGACTCCAGAAAAGGTATGACAGTGGATAAAACAACTCTAAGTGGTTAAAAAACAGAAAACAGCGCCACACGACCTTGCTCCAGCAAAACAATCAAGTAGATCCCAAAGTGCTAAACGCTAATTTTATTTATAAACGTTTATTTATTTATAACCCCTATGAGGGCTTTAATAGACGGTAGGTCCTCTATCACTTATTTTTCAGCTAAATTAGTCGATAATTTGCTTTCTAAATACATGAAACATTTACCATTGATTTGTAAGGACTCCTGGTCTTTTTTAGAGGCTATTAATAATCAACCTTTCAACAGTGAGGTGAATTTCCTCACAGTTGATGTTGTTGATTTATACACCTCTATTCCCCATATTGAAGCCCTTGAATGGGTAGCCCTGTTTTGATTGAAATGGGGGCTCCAACTAGTGAGATTGATGTTATAACTGCAGTATTGGATATTGTTTTGTCGTCAAACTATTTTATGTTTGACAAAAAGTTCTTCTTACAGAAAAAAGGCGTTGCCATGGGCTCCCCTTGTGGAGCAGTGGTAGCGAACTTTTTTATGAGCTACTGGGAGAAAAATATCCTTTTTAATTTAAAGGACTTGGTAAAACCTATCAAGTATTACACGAGATACCTAGATGATATCTTTATTTTACTTGATGGAGATTTAACAGTAGCTGACAATTTTGTGGCAGAAATTAATACCACAACGGAGTTCTTGAAATTCACTTACAATTTTGCAACAACAAGAATTGAATTTCTCGATGTAAATCTTGAGAAAGACTTACAAACAAGCTCTTTTGTTTCAGCAATTTATAGAAAGCCAACGTACTGCAATTCTTTCCTACACTTTGCAAGTCACCATCCTCGCCGACAAAAGAAGGCTATAGTGAAAGGCCAATTTGTAAGAGCTGCGAGAATGTGCAGTACGTTGGATGTATTCTATGCAGAATGTAACACTTTATCTGATATGTTCTTGAAGCGAAATTATCCTTCTAAATTTGTACACGACATTTTGGATGAAGTGGTTACAAAAAGGGTTAATGGCTTTTTTACGGCCATTTTATCAAGCAACATAGAGGTAGAGGTTTTGACATCTTCTCCTGTGCAAGAAATTGTTTCCAGTAGTGAAAATGATAGGTCTATTGAAAGAAAAAGGTTTGACCCTACACTCTGTTATATTACCACATTTAGCTTTGATTCCAACGATATTGTATCAATAATTCAGAAGAATTGGGATTTTATTTTGAATAACCCCTTGTTAGCTAACAAATTTGGTAGTAGCCCTAAATTTGTTTTTAAGAGGAGTAAAAATTTGAAGGAACTACTACAGATGAACAACACTGGTACACGATTTAATAAAAGATTGGGGATGTTTCAATGTGGTTTCTGTAATAGATGTAACCTTGTTAAGGTGGGTCAGACCTTCACTATAAGGGACAAGAAATACACTATAAGGAAGCCCCTTAATTGTGACAGCAAAGCAGTAGTGTATGCTGCCTTTTGTAACTGCTGCCCGTCTTACTATATAGGAAAGACGGACCGCAGACTACGTGATCGCATTTACGAACACGTATATGCAATGAGGACGGAAAATCCTAATAATGCCCTTTCCAAGCACCTGACTGATTTTCCAGGACACAGCTTTTCTTTTATGGCTATAGACCAGATTACTCCATCAATTAGAGGGGGCCCTTTTCCATTACTGTTAGAACTGAGGGAACTGGAGTGGCAATTTAGAACAGATGCCTTCCATGTTCCCGGTTTGAATGACAATTGCAATATCTTACCTGTTTTAAGACTTAAGAGTTATTTAAGTTAACTTTTTTGTCATGACATCAAGGTCTTTATATTAAATACCTATATAGTGTATACATTTTATTAGTTGATAGGATTTTATTACAGGTTGAGACATACGCTGTGTTTATTTTTTAATCACTGATTGTTGCCAGGGTTATAACTTGTATGTAATGTAATTTCTGGTCAAGAAAGTCTTTTTGCAAACACTAATATATGTTTTTATTAAGGTTTTAAAACAAAAGTTTTTTCAAAATGTTTTTTAAAAATATATATATATATATTTTTTTAAAATGGTTACTTTATGACATCACTTCCTTTTAGTACTTAAGCTTGTTTTAGTCATTATGTTTTGTTTGAACTCTGATGAAGCCAAGCGTTTGTAGCAAGGCGAAAACGTTTATAAATAAAATTAGCGTTTAGCACTTTGGGATCTACTTGATTGTTTTGCTGGAGCAAGGTCGTGTGGCGCTGTTTTCTGTTTTTTCACCAGTTTTTTGCTATTTGTTGTTTTACGCCAACTCTAAGTGGTTATCTGATTGTATCACTTTTGCTTATTCAGCTGCTAATATGCCCTTACAACATAAAATTAAGGCTCACGCCACCAGAGCAGTGTCTACATCCTCTGCCTTTTCTGCCAGACTTCCTATAGATAACATTTGTGCAGCAGCCACTTGGTCAAGACCTCGTACCATTATCACTCATTACAAAGTTGACAGGGCCTCCAGGGACAGAGCCTCCTTTTGGATCTACTGTCCTGAAAAACATACTCCCGTGAGCCACCCAAGATGGATGGTGCTTTGGACGCTACCCATCTGTAAGAATGAATGGCGAGATAGAACAACGTGACGTAAAGAAGTTCTGTACTTACCATAATGTTCCATGTGAGTTGTTCATCTCTCCTTAATTCTTACTTCCCACCCTCCTACCTCCTCCAGGGTTTTTCGAGGACCGAGATGCTGGATTCTTCTTGGTTGCTCAACCCTTCTGTAGCTTTCTCTTATGGAGTGATAGAATGACATATGGTATTATAAGCAGCAAACAAGATCTGAGGTAACTCTAGGTGCATCCTGGGATGGGGACTTGGCCTTGAGCTTTGTAGTAGGCCGACTCGGCTCCGAACCCATCTGTAAGAATGAAGGTGAGATGAACAACTCACATGGAACGTTATGGTAAGTACATAACTTCTTTTTATATTTGCATAGTCTTTCAAAATGTTAGGGATCCCTCTTGTTTGAGAGATATCCTGCACAGATTAGGCTTTTAAGGAAACATCAAAAAGCTTGCTTAACTCTTCACAGGATTGGTTTCCCGTAGTCTTTCCTATACACCTTAGTTCAGCGTGCTTTTCTTCCAGAGGAGAAAGTAGATCTATATCTAGATGTAGTTTTGTCTGAATGGAAAAAACTGAAGTCTGTTTTTTTTTTTTTCAGAATACTAAGATATTTTTTTCCATCTGATTATCATAATTCCTCAAGCAAAACTCATGAGAAAAATTTAGTGGGACCTAAAAAAAGTATGGTCCCAGCGTCAGCATCTCCTGACATTCCAGTTTGGGGCGGAAGTTTTTGGTGGCGATACGAAATTTACATCAATCTAGGTCTCCCATTTTCCCTTCCAGTTTCAGCCACAGTCTGTCTATGAGAGTGGAAGTAGAGGGCCCCTGGAAGAAAAAAGGCCGACCAAATTACAAATTGAAAGAAATGTTGGCAGTCATCCGTTCGCACTCATATGTGGTCCCCAGAACCATTACAAGTGGTCAAACGCCACAGTGATGTGGTACATAAATGGAGGGGGGGGGTTCCAGAGCTTCCCCTCTGTGCAGATTAACCATGATGGACTGGGATATAGCTTTTTTCAGCACAGTTTCACTCTGCCAGCATCTTATAATCTCGTCAAAGCAAAATCTTGTGGACCAGGATGGGTCCTCACAAATGGAAATTGTTGGGTGGTCTTAAAGGGAATTGATCCAACTGTGGGGTGCACCTCAATTTTTTTTTACTCCAGTCAATACAGTCAGTTGGAAAATTCTGCTCCAGGACTTCATGCAAAGAGAACCGGATAACAGGTGGCTTTTTAAAGGTATATTCCTGTATGCTTTTCTATCTTTTTCACTTATATCCAGACTCATTTTGAAGATACAAATGGACTTTTTAAACATCATTGTGGTATGTGTGTGAAGCGTCTGTGTTTAAAAAGTATTCACGGTATTTCTGGTCAGATGTCCTTCAAGAATGCAACTGCAGTCATAACATGTGGGTTGTCCTGCCTCAGGCAGCCCTCGGTCGGCCGGATTCCAAAGTCTGGGTCCGACGTCGGCTGATGTCGCATTTCTCTCCGACGTCAGAGCGGCTGGGGTACATAAGCATCAGCCGACGCCATTTTCTCCAGTCTTTCTTGCCGCGGTGCCCGAAGCAGAAGCAGTTTGCAAGTGCCAGTCGGTCAGCTCCTGTATTCTACGATACCGAAGTCATCGAAAAAGCTAAGTACCCCGTTGGGGACCTTTTCTTGCCTCAGCCGATGTCAGAAATTACTGAAAAAGTTAACAATTGTCTTTTTTGTGGTAAACAAATACCTCATAAGGATTTCCACTCTTACTGCCTCCCTTGCCTGGGTCCAGACCACGACGTCTCGGCCTGTGTAGCCTGTGCTCGCTTCAACAAGCGCACTCTCAGGTGCCGGGCGGAGTTCGCTGAAGATTTTTTCGGCGATAAATTTGCCTACACCATGCCGTCGGATCTTCCGACATCGCAAACACCCAAAAAGCGAAAAGACCGGGACCGACATCCTTGGCCCGCGTCTACCACCGACCCCACGCCAAAACCTAGCGCGAGTGCTCCGGTTCCCTCTGAGACGGTCTCTCCACTGCTCCGAACCGAAGACACCGCATTACCGACGACTCCGATTCCAGACATTACTCCGCCAGTTATAGACTTTCCTCCGGATACCGAAACCGAGGAAATGCCCGAGACCATTGCTGTAGACAAGGTCACTCCTGCACGTGGAGCTGCCAGGCCTCCTATGGCCATGTCTATTAAGGCCTACACTAGGGCTAAGGCAGCCAGCAAAACAAAGCATATTACTTCTAAATCCTTACCTCAGCCGACTCCGGAGACACAAATTATGTCCATGGCGGCTGATTTAATTTCCATGATTAGAGGTTCACAGGCCCATCCTGAGAGAGCATCCCAGCCTCCTCCTGATAAAAGGCCCTGGGTTGAACCCTCTGACCCTACTCCTTCAGATGAAGACTCTGAGGGCTCTGTCCACTCTGATAGCCAGGAAGAGCTCTTCCAGACTTATGAGGACTCGGATGCAGAAGATTCCATCCCTTCGGCCTCCCCTCCTGAGGATATTTCTTTTGCAGAAGTTCTGCACACCATGAGGGAACATTTCAAGTGGCAGGGTCAGGAATATTCTGATTCTAGGAAACGCCTTAGGACTTTCCTTAAGAAGCCTCAGCACAGGCCCTTAGCTATTCCTCCTGTACTTGATGTTCTGGACGATTTGTATTCTGACTCTAGTGCTACCCCTGATTCTCTTCCTCCTGCTCCAGCCAAGCCAGACAGGTATTACAGGGTCCCAGAAATTCATTCCCATTTATTCAGGGCCCATTCTGCTGATTTGGAAACTATTTCACAGGGGCCTAAAGGAGTTTCAGCCTCCACCTCAAAAAATCCTTTGCCCTCCAACAGGGAAGCAAGGTCATTACAGAGATGGGGCAAAAAGGTTTACACATCCACTACCTTATCTATGAGAGCTTTAAATTGCCTTTTTCATATGTTACAATATCAGGATTATCTCTTAGAAGATTTACAAAAAACATTAGCTTCTCCTGATCCTTTAGACAGGAAGACTTTGCAGGAAGCTGTACATAACACTCAGCAAGTAAGCAATCACTTCCTGCAGTGTGGATATGATGCACTGGAAGCTTCATGTAGGGCAGCTATGACAGGGGCAGTGATTCGTAGACATGCTTGGTTAAAAGATCAACCTTTACCAGATCACGTAAAAGCAAAACTTCTGGATGCACCTTTGGAAAAGAACAAGCTTTTTGGTGCAAATGCTAAGGATGTGTTAAAGACCATCGAAGAAAAAGCAAAATCAGTTCAGACTGTGAAAGATTTCCTCCAGGTTCAACCCCCCCAGATTCAGTAGGAATTGGCCTTCAAAAAACTGGTCCTTTCCTAATCCAGAAAAGTTTCAAAGGGGTAAGAACAGACGTGGCCGAGGAAGAGGCCAATACAGAGGCCCTTACAGGGGACGACAATGGCAGCCAGGAAACCAAAGAAGTGACGCAGGGGTTTCACCTGCCCAACAACCACAAACTCAATGACTTTCCTCTACTACCGCCTACCAGGGAACAACTAGAAGCTCCCTTGGGAAATTATCTCTGTTTGCAGAAAACTGGCACAGACTGACAAAGGACAAATGGATTTTGGACATTATAGACCGAGGGTACAGGTTTCATTTTCATACCTTACCAAGAAAACAAGGCATGCCAAACCTACCACAAAATCAAAGGGCAGAGGCCATCAAACAAATCACTCTGCTGACTCGAATGAAAGCAATAGAAAGAGTTCCACAACAAGAACAAGAACAGGGGTTTTACTCAAGACTGTTCCTTGTTCCAAGAAAAGAATCTCAAAGGAGACCAATACTGGACTTGTCCGCATTAAACACCTTTCTCATATTACCAAAGTTCAAAATGCTGACTCTACAGCAACTCCTTCCCATGCTGGGCAAGGAGTCGTGGCTGATTACTCTGGACCTCAAGGAGGCATACCTGCATGTCCCTATCAGACACAGCTGCAGAAGATACCTCAGATTTCTTGCAGGGCCAGAGCATTATCAATTCTCAGCATTGCCATTTGGCTTATCTACTGCGCCCAGAGTATTTACAAAATGCCTGGCTTCAGTAATTGCTCCTTGCAGGCTCCAGGGTATACAAATTTACCCGTACCTGGACGACTGCCTCATACAAGCGGACGACAAATTGATGTTGACAAGAAACCTGGATTATGTCATACGATTACTTCAAGCTCTGGGATACACAGTCAACTTCCAAAAGTCAAGACTGCAGCCATCCCAGCAAATAATCTTCTTAGGAGCCAAACTAGACACAGCCTCTCAGATGGCTTACCTGACAGAAGACAAGCAAGAGAAGTTAACTCATTACTTCAAAGGTTTAGCAAAACTCACCCAGATGACTGCAAGGAGATTCCTACAGGCCCTGGGTTACATGGCATCCTGCATTCTACTGGTTCCATTAGCAAAACTACACATGAGAAAGCTTCAATGGTACCTAAAAACCGTTTGGTCTCAACACAGCAACAACTTGGAGACAATCATACCACTCATCCCATGCCTACAAAAGGAATTCCTATGGTGGGCCTCGGTGAGCCAGGAAAACACAGGTATGTCATTCAAAAAACCACAGATAACACAGACCATGACTACAGACGCCTCAGACATTGGATGGGGGGCGCACATGGAAGGCAGGTGTATACAAGGACAATGGTCTCCAAAGGAAACACATCTGCATATAAACCAAAAGGAAATGCTGGCAGTAATGCATGCCATCGAGGCTTTTCAACACCAACTCCAGCAAGGCCATTTAATGATACGGACAGACAACACCACTGTGATGTGGTACATAAACAAGCAGGGGGCACCCACTCTTACCCCCTTTGCAGACTGACAATGCAGCTTTGGGAGAAATCACTGAGCCTAAACATCCAGTTACAATCCCAGTTTGTTCCAGGAGAAGACAATGTGTTGGCGGACAGCCTAAGCAGGAATTTCACAGATCCACACGAGTGGAGGTTACATCGAAGACCTTCAGACAACTCACTTCGACATGAGGCAAGCCAGAAGTGGACCTATTTGCCTCTCACCTCAACCATCTTCTACCAAAATTTTGCACAAGGACATACCATCCAAAAGCTTGGAAAATAGATGCCCTCTCATTCAACTGGAACTCCCTAGCAATCTATGCATTCCCACCTCTGCCACTGATGACCTCAGTAGTACTAAAGATCAAAGCAGAGAAGCCCAAGGGAATCATAGTAGCTCCGGATTGGCCAAGACAACACTGGTACCCACTACTACGGAGCATATGTCACACCAGGAGGTGGGCCCTCCCTCAGTGGCCTCTACTTTTGACTCAACACAATTTCGAAACACTGCATCCAAACCTTCAGACACTGCAGCTAACAGCTTGGGAGATCCCATAAATAACTTCAGCTTATCTCTCTAAGGAAGTTCAGCGGATACTAACAGAGGCTCGAAGACCATCCACCAGAAAGGTTTACTTAGCAAAGTGGAAAAGATACAGCAATTGGAATACCAGCAAGGGACATGATGCTTCATTGCTGAACATCCCACTTATCTTGGAATATTTGGCAGATATGTTAAAGAACGGCCTCTCATATTCTTCCATAAAGATACATGCATCTGCTATTTCAGCTAGATACAACACTGATCCTCCTGTTCTCTCACCCCTTACTAAGACAATTCCTCAGGGGAATCAAGAACATTAAGCCACCAAGAAAGGCCCCAGTGCCAGCCTGGGACCTCAATTTTGTCTTAGAAAAACTGACTCTACCTCCTTTTGAGACAGCAGCTTCAGTTGACTTGCAATTTCTCTCATGGAAGACAGCTTTCCTGTTGGCAGTTACCTCAGCAAGAAGGGTTTTGGAGCTACAGGCCCTAATGGCAATACCACCCTTTATTATTTTCCACAGAGACAGGGTTTCACTAAGGACCAACCCTACCTTTATGCCAAAGGTGGTATCTAGGGTGTCTCTAAATCAAGCCATTCATCTGCCTGCTTTCTTCCCCAATCCTGAGAATAAGGGGGAAAGACTTTTGCATACCTTGGACATTCACAGACAACTTCGATACTACCTGGACAGAACCAAGGCCAGTAGGAAGTCTGAACAACTTTTTGTAGCTTACGCCCCTGCAGTCCAGGGAAAAGCAATTTCAAAACAGACTATTTCTAAATGGATTGGACATTGCATCAGATTCTGTTATTATTTTCATGGAAAGACTGTTCCAGCAAATGTCAGACCACATTCCACCAGAGCTACAGCCACCTCTACAGCATTTTTAAGAGGGGTGCCTACCAAGGACATTCTAGAAGCTGCTACATGGAGCTCCATGCATACATTCTCCAAACACTACAATCTCCCTCTATATTCCAGATCCAGAGCAGGCTTTGCTTCGGCAGTCCTGCAGGGTTTGATTGCCACACCACCTCTTTCCTAGTGCATACCTCCTCCCCCAGCTAAGCTATGGTATTCTACCCACATGTTATGACTGCAGTTGCATTCTTGAAGGACATAGTACAGTTTTGTACCTACCATAAATGTAGATGTCCGATAGACATGCAACTGCAGTCGGATTTTCCCTCCCTCCATACCCCTCTATGCCTAGGATCCACTCCTATCCCTGTTGCTCTTAGCTGGGGATATCTGTTATGGTGTATTTGTTTTATTGCTGATTTATTTGGTTTGGAATCTTGTTTTTGTCTTCCAATTTGATTACAGCCTTCCTTGGAGGGCACCTGGCATCTGGGGCAAGAAACACTGAAGAAAATGGCGTCGGCTGATGCTTATGTACTCCAGCCGCTCTGACGTCGGAGAGAAATGCGACATCAGCCGACGTCGGACCCAAACTTTGGAATCCGGCCGACCGAGGGCTGCCTGAGGCAGGACAACCCACATGTTATGACTGCAGTTGCATGTCTATCGGACATCTACATTTATGGTATGTACAAAACTGTACTTTTCCTTCCAAGTGCCCTTTTCTGTGGTTTGGTTTGCTTTGGCACTTTGTGATTCATTTTATGATCATTGTGGTAACTCCCTTCTGGCTCAGGTAGTAGTGGTTCTTCCTCCTCCTGGAAATGGCTGACTTAACAAGACAAGGAAGTGTTTGAATCATTCCAACTTAACTGCAACTGCCTGCCTGAATGGTTGTCATAATGTCTTTTAGGCGCCTGTTTTCTAAAGACGTGCAGCAGGTAGTAAAGGACCACTTCTACTCAGAAAACTAAAGACCTCCTTAAAGAAGCAGAGGAGTTTATGGCCTTCATGAAATTTAGAGAACCCTCTCATTTTTCCACCTGTGAGGCCTCCCCATCTAAAAGGAGCAGGGAAGTATCTTTCAGGAAGAGGAAGATTTCACCATCTGAGGATGAGGAGGAATTGTCTTACTCTGGCCTCCAGGCACCTTAAACATACTCCGCCTCAGATGATGCCCTCTGGCCTCCTGGCACCTTAAACGTACTCTGCCTCAGATGATGCCCCCCCCCCGGACCTTTTCCTTCGTGGATGCCCTGCATAGAATGGTGGCGGCTTTCAGCTGGAAAAGGAAGTAGATCTGTCAGACCCAGACCCTTTACAGAGAGCTGCTAAGCTTGCTTTCACCACATGTGTGTACATGTTGTATTGGATGATGTCTTTGAAGACATTGCTTTACACCCTGCTCCTCTACCCCGTGCTCCTGGGAAGCCAGATGGATTTTACAGACTGCTTAAATCTCAAGCACCTCTACAAAAACCCTAAAGCTGACCCTTCTGTAGTCTCTACTTAATCTACAAAAGGTGTACCTAAGAGACCGACAAGACATCCACTGCCTAATGACAAGGCAAGTAGATTGTTAGGTTTAGGATAGGTTTAGGATGAAAGCTTAGCTCTCTCACACTGGCAATGATATCTTTACATTGTCAGTTCCATATAATAAAGTACCTTGAATCTCTTCAAGACAAAATGCTAGGTGAGGTAGACTCTTGTGGATATTACATTATCTAAGGAAATCCAGGAGATTGACAAACTTTACAAGTGTTCAGACACCCCCTAGAATGTGGCTGTGATGCTTTAGATCTTCTTGCTGAGCAGCTGCCACAGGTTGTGTCATCCACAGATGTGCGTAGCTCAGGACCCAGCCCCTGTCAGATCAGGTAAAGGCTGAACTACTGGATTTTCCTTTAGACAAGGAATTTCTTTAGTTCTCCAGCTGAGCAAGTTTTTGAGAAACTTGATGAAAAAAAGAAAGCTAACTTTCAAAAAATGTAACCTGCTTCCATCCTCAAGGTACAGTAAGAATCATCTTTATATGCCTTGGCATTTTCCACCTAGACAAGAAAAGGGGAGGGCTCCCATGACAAAATATGACTGTCTAAGAGATGGCCAGAACAGTTGCATGGAACAGGGGGGAAAAAAAGCTCATCACTGCAAGAGAATTTTTGAGGAAACTGGGGTACATGATATTTTTAATTCTCATGTTCCCATTTGCAGAGCTACACATGAGGAAGCTCCATTGGATTTTCATCGTGTGACACTGCTGCAGTCATTACACTTGGGTTATCCTGCCATCAGGCGGTTCCCCAGCCGGCCTGAGTTCCAAAGTCTTGGTCCGGCGTCGGTTGCTGTCGCCTCCTCCCTGACGTCAGTGCGACAGGGGTATATAAGATGCAGCTGACGCCATTTTCTTCAGTCTTTCTTGCCGCACGGTGCCTGAAGCAAAAGCAGTTCGCAAGTGCCTGTCTGCCTACTCCTGAGATTTTCATTCCGAATCCAGAACCGAAGTCTTCTATAAAGCTAAGTACCCCGTTGGGGAAACTTTTTCTTGCCTCAGACCGATGTCAGTAAAAGTTAATAACTGTATTTCTTGTGGGAAGCAAATATCTCATAAGGATTTCCATTCTTATTGTATCCCATGCCTAGCCCCAGACCAAGACGTTACTGGTTGTCGGTTTTGTGCTAGGTTTAATAAGCGCACAATTAAACGTCTGTTTGATTTTGCCCGACATTACTTTGGCAGAAAATTAAATTATACCATGCCGTCGGAACTTCCGATGACTGGTATTCATAAAAAACGCAAAGACAAGGACAGGCATCCGAGACCCAAAACTGATGAAGCCTCTTCTAGGCCAGTCACCGGTTCTCCGGTTTTCAGTGAGGTGCCTTTGCAGCCCCTGACGACTGCTTCTGCAGAACCGCAGGCTGCCTCCGACTCCCACATGGAGATGGCTGGGCCTTCGGATGCACTAGCTTTTCAGCAGACCGAAACTGATCCTGCTGAGGGATCTGGAGTACCTGAGCAACCCACAGCTTCAGAGGGTGTCTTCAGACCTACTCAGCTAAGTGTTAAACCCTCTTCTAAGTCTAGGCCTCCTTTAAAAACTAAGAAACAAGTACAGCATTCTCCAGGACAGGCCTCCATGCCTAAAAAGCAAATGCTCAAAATGGCCGAAGACCTAATCACTCTGATCAGGGGGTCCCATCCCCCACCTGCTAAAAGGCCTAGACAGGATGCAGATTATGATTCATCCGACCAGGTGTCCATTTCCTTAGATTCATCCTCAGACCTGGGATATTATTTACCCCCTTATGAGGATTCTGATGCTGAGGAATCTGTTCCATCAGCCTCTCCGCCTGAGGACTACTCCTTTGGGGAAACCTTACATACCATGAGGGAGCATTTCCATTGGGAAGGCCAGGATTACTCAGAATCCAAGAAAAAGCTCAGAGACTTCCTTTTACCTCAACACAGACCCCTTGCTATTCCGCCAGTGCTAGATATTGTGGATGATGTGTATACGGAATCCAGCTTAAATCCTGATTCCTTACCTCCAGCTCCAGTTAAACCTGACAGATATTAGAGTCCCGGACTCTCACAAATTTCTGTATAAAAGCCCTGTCGCTGATCCTGAAACTATTTCTCAGGGACCCAAAGGGGTTAAGGCCTCATCAGCAAAGAAGCCAGTTCCCTCTGGCAGAGATTCCAGAGCACTAGACAGATGGGGTAAGAAAGTATTATACGTCTGCAACTTTAGCAATGAGAGCCTTAAATTGCCAGTTTCACATGCTGAAATATCAGCAATTTTTGATGTCTCAGTTGAAACAAAAAATGCTTCCAGATACAGATGCTCCTAATTTTAAAGAAATGCAGGATTTATTGCATGCCGCTGAACAAGTGGGAAAGCATACTTTGCAATGTGGTTTTGATTCTTTAGAGGCCTCATGCAGAGCAGCAGTTACAGGCTCTGTCATTAGAAGACATGCATGGTTAAAAGAACATACGTTGCCAGATCATGTTAAAGCTAAATTACTGGATGCACCTTTACAGCAGGATGTTTTATATGGAGTTAAGGCAGAAGAGGTATTAAAGAAAATGGAGGATAAGGAAAAATCTATGCAAACAGTGAAGGATTTCTTACAGGTTCAGCCTCCTCGATTTAGTAGAAACTGGCCAACAAAGAATTGGTCCTTTCCAGTTATGGACAGACCTCAAAGGGGCAGATACAGATGGCCAATAGGTAGAGGTCAACCACAAGGTCCTTACAGGCCTCGACAATGGGGTGCATCAAGCCAAAAAGAA
This sequence comes from Protopterus annectens, assembly GCF_019279795.1. Classification (NCBI taxonomy): domain Eukaryota; kingdom Metazoa; phylum Chordata; order Ceratodontiformes; family Protopteridae; genus Protopterus; species Protopterus annectens. The sequence continues at coordinate 1,947,598,611 of NC_056731.1, forward strand.
GGGGAAGACGGGCACCAACCATATAAAAACAGCCCCAATGACTTCCTACTCCAGCTGCCAAACAACTCACTCTTGGCAGCCCCCTTGGGAGGAAAACTGGCACTTTTCTATCACAATTGGCATATGATCACACAAGACAAATGGGTACTCAATATTATTTCTCAAGGTTACAGGTTCCACTTTCACACTCTGCCAAGGTTAAAAGGAATGCCAAATCTGCCACCAAATCAATGGGCAGAGGCCCAAAAACAAATTATGGCACTCATGAACATGGGAGCTATTCAAAAGGTACCACCAGAGGAAAAAGGGCAAGGATTTTACTCAAGACTCTTTCTGGTTCCCAGAAAAGACAAACCTGGAGGCCCGTTCTGGATCTTTCTTCACTAAACACTTACCTGGGTGTTCCGAAATTCAAAATGTTGACATTACAGCAGCTTCTTCCCATGCTGGGCAAGAAAGCTTGGCTCGTGACTTTGGACCTCAAGGAGGCATACCTGCATGTCCCTATCAGACAAAACTGCAGAAGATACCTCAGATTCATAGCTGGTCCAATGCACCATCAATTCTCTGCACTGCCTTTTGGTTTATCTACTGCACCCAGGGTCTTTACAAAGTGCCTGGCACCAGTAATTGCATTTTGCAGACAGAAAGGAATTAAAATTTACCCGTACCTGGACGACTGCCTGATTCAAGCAGAGAGCAAGGACATTCTTCTAAAGCATCTGGCGTTTGTAAGAAAGTTACTAAGTTGCCTGGGGTACACAATAAACGAAAAGAAATCAAAACTAGTGCCCTTACAAGAGATGTAATATTCCTGGGTGCCAGCTTGAACACAATGGCCCAGATGGCTTATCTCACGCAAGACAAGCAAGGACAACTGACACACTACTTTCAATTGATGGCAACAAAGACCCAACTCCCTGCAAGAAAAATTCTGCCGGCCTTGGGCTTTGACATCTTGCATACTACTAATTCCATATGCCAGACTGCATATGAGGAAACTACAATGGTACCTAAAGAATGTATGGTCTCGACACTGTCAAAGTTTGGAAACAGTTATACCACTAATACCTTGCCTTCAACAGGAGTTTCGATGGGCTCAAGCTTATCACCTCAACAAAGGACAGCCTTTTACTTAACCCACAGCCAGGCAAACACTGACAACAGATGCATTAGATTACGCCTGGGGAGCACACATGGCAGGAAAATGTATTCAGGTCAAGTGGCCTGCAGAACAAAGGCATCTTGACATCAATCAAAAAGAGATGCTAGCTGTACAAAATGCCCTTATACCTTTCAAGGACCTGTTGCATCCAGGACAACTACTACTAAAGACAGACAACACCACAGTTATGTGGTATGTTAACAAGCAAGGGGGCACTCACTCCTATCCCCTATGCAGACAAGCCATGACCTTGTGGAACACAGCTATAAACTTTCAAGTTCATCTACAAGCACAATTCCTCCCAGGAGAGAAAAAAACACTGGCAGACGACTTAAAGCAGAAATATCATGGATCCCCACAAATGGGAATTGAATCCTCAAATATTCAGAATGATAAAGAAATGGTGAAGCCTGGACATAGATCTGTTTGCCTCCCCAATGAACTGCCAGCTAAAGAAATTCTGCACAAGGAGTTACCATCCGCAAGCATGGAAAGTGGATGCCCTCTCAGCTGGACAAACCTACAAGTATACGCTTTTCCACCACTACCTCTTCTTCCAAAGGTACTCATAAAAGCCAGGCAGGAAGAGCCAAAAATGATCCTGATTGCACCAGACTGGCCACGCCAGCACTAGTACCCAGTCTTAAAAAACTTAGCACAAGGACCACCCTGGATTTTGCCTCAGATACCACATCTGCTGTCTCAGCACAACAATCAGATACTCCACAGCAAGCTAAAGACACTAAACCTAGCTGCATGGAAGATTCCCTAGCCACATAAGCAATGCCTCTCTCTAAAGCTGTTATGTATGTCATTCTGGAGGCCAGAAGGCCTAGTACCAGGAAAGCCTACTCGGATAAGTGGAAGAGATTCTGCGCCTGGAACCAGGCTCACAGCCTTGACCCTCTTGTGCCAAACATTCCTCAGATACTACAATATTTGATTGAGATGCTGGACAAAGTCCTCTCCTTTTCATCTATCAAGATCCACGCCTCTGCCATCTCTGCTCATTACAACACTGATCCACCAATTTTCTCTAATCCTTTGCTAAAACAGCACCTCAGAGGGGCTAAAAACATAAGACCGCCCCGTAGAGCACCTACTCCACCTTGGGACCTCAACTTTGTTTTGGAAAAATTAACTTTACCTCCTTTTGAACCAGCTAGCACAGCAGAATTAAAATACATCTCTTGGAAAACTGCTCAGCTCCTGGCAATAACTTCTGCATGAAGAGTTTCAGAATTACAGGCACTAATGGCAGTGGAACCTTTCCTCATTTTCCATCAGGACAGGGTGTCCTTAAGAACTAACCCTACGTTTATGCCTAAGGTGGTTTCAAGTGTGTCTCTAAACCAAACCATTCACTTGCCAACTTTTTATCCAAAACCACAGAATAAAGGGGAAAGACTACTGCATTCATTGGACATTCACAGGCAGTTATGTTTCTACTTGGACAAAACCAAAGCTTTCAGAAAATCTGAGCAATTATTGGTGGCATATGCTACAGCAGCACAAGGAAAAGCTATTTCAAAACAGACTATTTCCAAATGGATAGGACATTGCATACGTTTCTACTATACTCACCATGGAAAACCTGTGCCTAACAGCATTAGATCTCACTCCAGCAGGGCAACAGCCACTTCAACTGCCTACCTCAGAGGAGTACGTACCAAGGATATTTTGGAAGCAGCAACATGGAGTTCGGTGCATACCTTCACCAAGCATTATAATCTGCCTCTGTACTCAAAATCCAGAGCTGGCTTCGCCTCTGCAGTGCTGCAGGACCTTATAGCCACCCCTAATGCCTTATAGAACCAACCACCCTACCTCAGCTTTGGGATTCTACCCAAGTGTAATGACTGCAGCAGTGTCACACGATGAACATAGTACAGTTTTGTACCTACCATAAATGTAGATGTTAGAGTGTAGACACTGCTGCAGTCCAGGTTACCCTCCCCCCTTCCCCTCTTACTGGCTAGTACGTACCTAGGTCCTCTACCATTTACTACCTATGGGGAGTATTTGCTGGTAGCCTAAAGTATGTTTGCATTTCTTATGTATGTTTTATTAGCAATTTGAATTGCCTACCTATTTGGGGGCACCTGACATCTGGGGCAAGAAAAACTGAAGAAAATGGCATCGGCTGCATCTTGTATACCCGTGTCGCACAGATGTCAGGGAGGAGGCGACAGCAACTGACGCCGGACCAAGACTTTGGAACTCAGGCCAACTGGGGAACCGCCTGACTACAGGATAAACCCAAGTGTAATGTCTGCAGCAGTGTCTACACTCTAACATCTACATTTATGGTAGGTACAAAACTACTCTCCTGAAAAGGTTTGGGAACAGCATTCCCAACCCCTGGAAAACGTGCAACCTACTGCCTCTTTCCATGCTTGAAAAAGAACTCCTGTAACGGAAGAATGCCATATAGAGGAACAATGAAGAAAATTTCACTTTACCAGAAGCAGACAAGACCTTCCCCACAAAACAGTTCAGACAAGACCTTCCCCACAAAACAGTTCAGACAAGACCTTCCCCACAAAACTCTTGGGAACCCACTTAGGTTCCTTGAAACTGGCAAGTGCAGGGTATCTGGTCCTTACAGCAGATGAAGTTGCATATAAATCAGGAGGAGTTACTAGCAGTCTGCCTGGCCATAAAAGTTTTTCAAAAAACTTTAACCCCAGGGACCCTGTAAATCTAGACAGCACCACAATGATGTGGTGCATAAACAAGTGGGGGGGGGGGTATTGTCTTATCTTCTGTGCAGCCTTTTCAGAATAATTTGGATGCTGGCTCAAGAAATATGGCTTGACCCTCATAGCTTCTTGTATTCTGAACCAGAACAGTACCCTGGCACATTTTCTAGTCTGGGACCTTTAGATCCCAATGAATGGATGTTGGAAAGAGGTCTTCCTGAATCTGACCATACTCCTCAATAGACTTATTTGTCTCTCATCACAACAAACAGCTGCAGAAGTTTTGCTCCAGAACACAACAGACAGGTGCTTGGAAAACAGAGCCATTCTCCTTCATATGGGTAGATCAGTTTCTGCATGCATTCTCTCCCGCACCCAAATGTTCTTCGTGTTTTTTCTCTATTGCAGTCATCACATTTGGGTTATCCCTGCTGGGGTAGCACTCAGCCAGCCTGAATACCAAAGACTTAGTATTTCTGCATCGGTTGCTGTCACTTGACTGACGTCAAGTCGTCAGGGGTATAAAGGAAGGCAGCTGATGCCATTACATCAGTCTTTCTTGTAGTGGAGCCTGAAGAAGCAGTTCACACGAGTGCCAGTCGACCAATACCAGAGTTTTGTTTCCGAATTGAAGTTGAAATCTTCGAAAGTCAGCTACCCCATTGGGGATCCTTTTTTCTTGCACTAACCAGTGTCAGAAAAAGTTAATTGTCTCACCTGTAGAAAGCAGATGCCACACTGAGACTTCCATTCCTACTGCGTCATACTGCGTCACTTGTGTAGGACCAGATCACGATATCCCTAATTCTGTGCTTTAATGTCAGAACTATTTGTCGTCTGGTCCTTATTGTAGCCAGATATTTCCGTTTACAGCCCTCGAATTCCGATATGGCTTCCGTAAGCCATCCGACAGCAATCTTTCTGAAAAAACGTAAAGATAGAGACAGAGACCGCACAGGACTAAACCTTCCGACGATGCTTCCGCCAAGCTGGTCGTCAGTTCTCTAGAATTTAGTGAGGGGCTTTCGCAGACCCTGATGCCTGCTTCAGTTAATTCACAGGCCTCTACAGAGACCCTTTCGGAGTTTGGTATGCCACAGAACTGTTCTTCGTCTAAGGATCCTGCGGTCATCTTTACCTTGGATAAGGTCCAGAGCCGCTGTGCAGGCACCGGATTCCAAGAAAGTCCTTCGCAACACCGAATCCAGACATGAACAGATGTCTTCTTTCATGGATACTGTTTTTCTAAACCAACCGAGTTCCTTAGGCCCAGGGGTCGAACCCACGCCCAAGAAACCGCCTTCCAGCCATTCTTTGGTGCCTGCTCCCTTGCCTCTGCCACAAATGCTTAAAATGGCAGAGAACCTTATGCTGATTAGGGGAAGCCAAGCCACTCCTCAAAAAGAAAGAGATCTGTCTCGAAGTTTTGTCTGAACAAGTCAGATGAATCTGATGCATCTGAATATGAAGACATGCATCCACTCTCTGCATATGAGGATTCTGATGCGGAGGAATCCATTCCTTCAGCCTCTCCCTCAGAGAATTTTTCCTTTGGGGAAACCCTGCATACTCTAAGGGAGCATTTCAAATGGGAGAGTCAAGACTACCCATAGTCTAAAAAGAGACTGAGAGTTCCTGGAACTTCCACAGCACAGGCCCTTAACCTTCCCCCCAGTCCTAGTTGTGGTAGATGTCTTACTTGAATACAGCTTGACTCCAGATGCCCTCCCTCCTGCTCTCAGAAAGCCAGACCGGTATTAGAGTCCCTGACTCTCAAATCTCTTTAAACCCCAACGGCAGTCCCTGAGGTCGTTACTCAAGGCCCAAAAGGGGTTAAAGCTTCAGCTAAGAATCACCCCCCCCCCCAGACAGGGATTCCAGAGCACTGGACAGATTGGGTAAAAAAAAGTATACACCTCCGCTACTCTTGCTATCAGGGCACTCTGTTATCAGCTCCATATTCTTAAATATCAGCAACATACCTTGGAACTCCTTAAACAAACAAAAATTATCTCCTTTCCTGCTTGGGCAGAATCTAAAGAGTTACAGGAATTAATGCATTCTGTTGGTCAAGTAACTAAACACACTTTGCACTGCGGTTTTGATGCCGTAGAAGTTTCTTGCAGGGCAGCAGTCACTGGATCTGTCATTAGAAGACATGCATGGCTTAAGGAACAACCCATGCCAGGCCATGTTGCATCAAAATTGTCTGATGCACCCTTGCACAAAGGTAACTTATTTGGTCCTAAAGCAAAAGAGGTGTTAAAGATGGAAGAAAAAGCAAAATTTATGCAGACTGTTAGATTTCTTACAGGTAGAGCCCCCTAGGTTCAGCAGGCATTTTCCTTCCAAGCACTGGTCTTTTCCTGCACCTAGTAAACAGGGCCAGCCTAGACCCTGTGGAAACAGACCTCCAAGACAAACAGTCACATGGGTTGCAGAGATCTAAGCAGTGGACTGCCTCCACTTTAAAACCAGGGAGTTCTAAGCCACCCCCTTATGGCAAAAACTCGCAATGACTCCACCCCCTCCCTACCTCGCCTCTGCCCACCATCACATTCCTGTAGGAAGAAGACTCTCCTTTCACTCAAGCACCTGGGCCACCATTACCAAGGACCAGTGAGTTCTGAACATTGTGTCTCGGGGGTACACATTCTCCTTCCACATCCCTTCAAACCACCAAAGTGTTCCCAGATCTACCGCAAAATCAGTGGGCAGAGGTTCAAAAGCAAATTCATACCTTGCTCTCTTTGGGAGCAGTAGAACATGTTCCTGCAGAGCAGATAGGCCACTGCTTCTACTCGAGACTTTTTCTGGTACTCAGAAAAGAGGGCACCTGGCACCACCCCTTCCTCTATCTGTCCATTTTAAACGCCTTCCTGGTGATCCCAAACTTCAAAATGCTCACCCTCCAGCAGCTGCTACCCATGCTAGTCACCCTGGACCTAAAATAGACCTACCTCCACATTCCCTTCAGGGAGTCCTGCAGAAAATATCATCGCTTCAGGGCAAGCATCTCAGCACTTACAGTTCTCTGCACTTACCTTTGGATTATCTACTGCTCCCAGAGTTTTCACAAAATGGCTGGCTCTGGCCATTGCTTTTTGCAGACAAATATTAAAATTTTTCCGTACTTGGATGACTGCCTTATTCAGGCAGGCAGCCAGGAAAAGCTGCTCAAAGACCTGGCCTTTGTAAAGGGCCTACTAACCTCTTTAGGGTACACAATCAAAAAGAAATCCAAATAGGTACCCACCAAGAGGATAATCTTCCTTGGAGCAAATCTGGACACAGCATCCCAGATGGCATGCCTTACACCAGAGAAACGTTTCCTATCAGCTTACTTCTCTCAACTGGCCACCAGGCCCCAGCTTTCTGCATGGAAAATTGTGCAAGCCCTAGGGTTCATGGCATCTTGCATACTCCTTATTCCATATGTCAGACTGCATATGGTAAAACTTCAGTGGTACCTAAAGAGCCTTTGGTGTCACCACTCTCAAGATCTGGAAACTCTTGCCTATTATTCCTTGCCTGAGGGAGGAATTTCTTTGGTGGCCAACAACCTGCTCCCACAACAAGGGACTGCCCTTCTCCCCTTACCCCGCCACCCAGACCCTCGCCACAGATGCATCAGACTACACTTGGGGTGCACACCTGGACGGCAGGTACATACAGAGCCAATGTAACCCCCAGCACCTCCCCTTGCACAGCAATCTAAAAGAGATGATGGCTGTGCAGGAGGACTTGATAGCTTTCAAATCCCTTCTCTCTCCAGGTGTTCTGATCAAAACAGAACACCACAGTGATGTGGTACATCAACAAGCAGGGAGGGACTCGTTCCTACCCACTGTGCAGGCTGGCCATGACCCTTTGGTTCACAGCCTCTTCCATGCATCTACACCTGTTAGCACAATACCTGCCAGGCTCTCTCAACTCCCTGGCAGACCAATTAAGCAGAAAACTGTTGGACCCCCACAAGTGGCAGCTCAACAGAAACATCTTCTTACTGATGACTCCGAAATGGGAAACCCCGGAGGTCAACCTCTTTGCCTCCCACACCAACCATCAGCTCAACAAATTCTGCACCAGGGACCATCAGTGCATGGCATGGAAGGTAGATGCCCTGTCCTTCCCCTGGGTAAACCTCTTGGTCTATGCCTTTCCTCCACTGCCTCTCATTCCAAAGGTACTCATCAAAATAAGGGAGGAAAAACCAAGGACCATTCTTATAGCTCCAGACTGGCCCAGACAGCACTGGTACTCCTTGCTGTGCAGCCTGTCCCCACTGCCCCCATGGAATCTTCCTCAGGTTCCCAATCTCCTAACCCAGAGGGCAGGGGAATTCATGCACCCCCAATTGCAGACACTCAATTTGGCAGCTTGGCTTATAACTTGACCCCTGATTAATCTGCCCTCCTCAGTAAGCAGGTTCTGGATGTTATCCGTGAGGCCAGACGGCCTAGCACCAGAAAGTCTTATGATGAATGGAAAAGGTTCTGCACCAGGATCCAGGCTAAGGGAGCCAATATGGCACAGTCCTACCTCCCCCTCATCCTGGATTACTTAGCTGACCTACTACACAGTGGCCTCTCTTTTCTATAAAAATTGATGCCTCTGCTATTTCTGCTCATTTTCCCACTGAGCAGCCCCTTTTCTCATACCCCTTGATCAAACAGTTCCTAAGAGGAGTTAGCAACTTGAGACTACCCAGAAGAGCACCAACACCAGCTTGGGACCTTAACTTTGTATTGGAAAAGCTCACGCTGCCCCCTTTCGAGCCAGCTTCTTCTGCAAAGCTAAAATTTCTCTCCTGGAAGACCGCATTCCTTCTGGCCATCACTTCAGCCAGGAGAGTCTCTGAGCTGCAAGCACTCATGGCTGTGGAACCCTTCATCTTTCATGCAGACAGGGTATCTCTCAGAACTAATCCATCCTTCATGCCCAAGGTGGTGTGCGGCTCTCAACCAATCCATTCATTTGCACACCTTTTTTCCTAATCCCAGAACAAGGGGAAAGGATTCTTCACTGTCTAGATGTGCACAGACAGCTCAGATTCTATTTAGACAGGACTAAATCCTTCAAAAAGTGTGATCATTTGCTGGTCAGCTTTGCTACAGGGGCAGAAGGCAACGCCATCTCCAAACAAACCATTTCCAAATGGATAGCACCCTGCATCCATTTCTGCTACAAACAGCATGGAAAGCCTCCCCCCAAGGGGGTCAGGGCAGCCTCCACCTCTGCAGCTTTCCGCAGAGGAGTCCCCACCAGGGACATTCTGGAGGCTGCCACCTGGGCATCTGTTCACACTTTTAGCAAACATTACCACCTGCCTCTCCTCCAAAACCAGGGCAGGGTTTCCCTCTGCAGTCTTGCAGGGCATCCTAGCCAGCCCCTAGTTTTCTTGACTGCCTCCATCCTTTTCCTCAGCCTTGGGAATCAACCCAAATGTGATGACTGCAACAGTGAAACACGAAGAACATAGTACAGATGTTCTTCGTGTTTCACTGTTGCAGTCATCAAATTTGGGTAATCTGCTGGCAGGTTGCCCTCAGTGGGCCTGAATAGCAAAGGCTCGAGTCCTGCGTTGGTTACTGTCCCTTCTTCCATGACGTCAGGTTGTCAAGGGTATAAAACATGCAGCCAACACCATTTTCATCAGTCTTTCTTGCCGCACGGTGCCCGAAACAGTTCGCAAGTGACGGTTGGCAGACTCCTGAAATTTTTGTTTTCGAGTTTCAGAACCAAAGTCTTCAACCTAAAGCTAAGTACCCCGTTGGGTGAACTTTTTCTTGCTCCTTACCGATGTCAGTAAAAGTTAATAATTGTTTTAGTTGTGGGAAGCAAATACCTCATAAGGATTTTCATTTTTTACTGTATTCCTTGCTTAGGTCCTGACCACAACATGCCTTGCGGTCGGTTTTGTGTTTAATTTAATCAATGCACTATTAAGCATTGGTATATTTTTGCATCTAAATATTTTGGCTCAAGATTTAACTATTCAGAAATGTCGTCGGTTAGCAATCCGACTACCGGAATACACAAAGAAAAACAAATTCAATTGATGACTTACTTCAAACAAGTGGCCACAAAAACCCAGCTATCTGCAAGACAAATTCTGCAGGCCTTTGGGTTCATGGCTTCCTGCATTCTACTAATCCAATATGCAAGACTGCATATAAGGAAACTTCAGTGGTACCTAAAAAGTTTATGGAGTCAACATTTTCACAGCCTGGAAACAATAATTCATATCATTCCTGGCCTGCAGCAGGAGTTCCTATGGTGGGCAGAGGCCTGTCACCAAAACAAGGAACTGTCATTCATTCCACCCCCTGCCACGCAAACCCTGACTACAGACTCATCAGATTATGCTTGGGGGGGGCCCATCTGGCAGGTAGATGCAGTCAGGGTGAATGGAGCCCAAATCAAATGCACCTACATATCGACCAGAAAGAAATGCTAGCTGTACAGAATGCTCCGACAGCCTTCAAGGACTTTCTTCATCCAGGACAACTACTGCTAAAGATGGACAACACCACAGCTATGTGGTACATAAACAGGGGTTTACCCATTCCTATCCCCTTTGCAGACTAGCCATGGCTTTGTGGAACACAGCCTTGACTTACCAAATACATCCACAAGCTCAATTCTTGCCAGGAAAGCAAAATACTCTGGCAGACGAACTAAGTAGAAATTTTATGGACCCACACAAATGGAGACTGGATCCACAAATCTTCAGCATGTTGACACGAAAATGGGGGAGTCCAGACATAGTTTTGGGGAGAGGCAAAAAGATCTATCAGTTGGACAAATTCTGCACAAGAATCCATCACAAAAAGCTTGGAAAGTGGATGCTCTATCCTTCAGCTGGAAAAACCTATCAGTCTATGCCTTTCCCCCTCTGCCTCTGCTCTCCGAGGTTTTACTAATAGTCAGACAAGAAAAACCAAAAATGATTCTGATTGCTCCAGACTGGCCTCACCAACACTGGTACCCGCTCCTACGCAATATGTCACGCCTTCCTCCATGGTACCTGCCTCAGACACCCTATCCTCAGCAGAACTATCAAATTCTGCACACTCCGTTCCAAACTCTGAATCTTGCAGCATGGCTAATCAACTAATTTCACCAGTTACATCTCTCAGTAAACCTGTGATGGATGTCATTTTGGAGGCTAGAAGGCCTAGTACTAGAAAATCTTATGCTGATAAATGGAAAAAGATTCTGTGCCTGGAACCAAGCACAAGGAATAAACACAGCAATGCCCGATATTCCTCAGATTCTGCAATATTTAACTGAGATGCTTCACAAGGGCCTATCTTTTTCTTCTATAAAAATCCATACCTCTCTCATTTCGGCTCATTACAACACAGAGCCTCCTCTCTTTTCTCATCCCCTGCTAAAGCAGTACCTCAGAGGGGCCAAAAATTTGAGACCTCCCAGGAGAGCACCAACTCCTGCATGGGACTTCAGTTTTGTGCTGGAAAAACTCACCCTACTTCCTTTTGAACCAGCTGCTACTGCAGACATAAAATTTCTCTCTTGGAAGACCGCTTTCCTTTTAGCAGTCACTTCAGCTAGAAGGATCTCAGAACTACAGGCTCTCATGGCAGTGGAACCTTTTATTATCTTTTACCCGGACAGGGTGGCTCTCAGGACCAATCCATCCTTTATGCCTAAAGTGGTATCTAGTGTGGCTCTTAACCAGACCATTCATCTGCCAACATTTTTCCCAAATCCACAGAACAAGGGGAAGCGGATTCTGCATTCGTTGGATGTACACAGACAACTAAAATTCTACTTAAACAGGACAAAATCTGTAAGAAAATCTGAGCAATTACTGTTGGCATTTGCTGCAGGGGCAGAGGGAAAGGCTATTTCAAAGCATACTATTTCAAAATGGATAAGCCATTGTATTCGTTTCTGCTACATGTACCATGGTAAACCTGTCCCCAAGGGGATCAGTTCGCATTCCACCAGGGCTGCATCTACGTCTGCAGCCTTTCTCAGAGGGGTTCCTACCAGAGACATTCTAGAAGCTGCTACTTGGAGCTCAGTTCATACATTCACCAAACATTACCATTTACCTTTCTCTAAATCCAGAGCAGGCTTTTGCCACTGCTGTCCTGCAGGGCCTTATAGCTGCTCCTAATGCTGTATAATTCCATCCTCCCAACCATAGCTTTGGGATTCTACCCAAATGTAATGACTGCAACAGTGAAACATGAAGAACACTACACTTGTGTACACGTACCATAAATGAAGATGTTTGAGTATATTCACTGTTGCAGTCCGGGTTACCCACCTGCCAGCCCCCTATTTCTCTCATTATACCTCTTCTTTCTTTTACTATTCTCAAAAGCCTTTTTGGTGTATTTGCTTTTATTTGGAGGTATATTTTTTGTGTTCTAAATTACATGCATATATATATATATATATCTCATTTGGGGGGCACCTGACATCTGGATCAAGAAAAACTGATGAAAATGGCGTTGGCTGCATGTTTTATACCCCTGACGACCTGATGTCATGGAAGAAGGGACAGCAACCAACGCAGGACCCAAGACTTTGTTATTCAGGCCGACTGAGGGCAACCTGCCAGCAGATTACCCAAATGTAATGACTGCAACAGTGAATACACTATCTACATTTATAGTAAGTGTACACAACTGTACTTTGTGTACACTTACCATAAATGTAGATGTTAGTGTGTTCACTGCTGCAGTCCTGGTTTCCCCCTCCATCCCCCTTTTTTTCTCCCATTGCCTTGGAAGAGTGTAGGTTTTATAGCAGTATTGCATTGTCTTTTTGCTTTGTTTATTTTCCAGAGTTGGATAGTAGGAGTAATGAAGTGGTTTGAATGTGACGTATATATGGCCTTTGCATTTATTAGCAGTCATTTTTACTTTTTCAGTGAGTGGCAATGATGTTCTTTTGGTTGGATATGAATTTGCATATTTTGTCATTGAAGGTTTTGGGCTCTGTTAAATGCATAAAGGTAGACAATATTCTTTTTTGGGCATTGTCTGTGTAAACCTAAGACTTTCCTCAGTTTTGTAGGCATTAGTTTTGAATATTTATATTCTACACTTAACTGGTTGAAAATTGCTTTAGTGATAATTTGCAGGTGGGCAATAAATGTTAAGTTGATCTAGGATTACACTCTGGTATCGTCGGTGTCTAACAATTGGTAGAGGTAAGCCATAGTGGTCAGTAATAAGGAGTTAGATTTCAGTCCCTGATGTGTACCGAACAGCATAGCGCTTTTTTTTGTATTTTTGTTGCAGTTGGTTAACCAATATACAAGTATTACTCATTTCCAGAGAGAATTGAAGATGGGTATCATTTTTTTCCATAATGGTGGTCTGTCAAGTCTAGAGGTAGTTTATTGATGAAAATGCAGAGTACAAGTCCCAGGGTTGATCTTTCTGGTATTCATTTTCTGACGTGTTATGCCCATATTTAATGGTAAATGTTTCATGGCATAGAAAAGCAAAGAACCATTGTAGGCACCATCACAGATGCTGAAATTAGCAAGAGTTTTGAGTAGGAGACGTTAACAGATTCAGAAACATATTTTAGGTAGGTAGAAAGTGGGGTGCCTATTAGCTGTCCTTTTTCAATTTCCAGATAAATGTGGTTACTGTAGCTAGGTGTTTGTGTATTTTATTTGCTATGGAGTCCATGCTTTGTCCGACAGTGAGTAGTGTTTTGAGATGTATTCAATTAATGGGTTGTATAGCAATTTTTCAATTATTTTTGTAGAGTAAAATGGTAGTTGGTCTCTAGTCAGATGCTAAAGAAGGGTTTTTGATTTTGGGGTGTTACTACAATAGTAGCATGTTTCCAAGAGTAAGCAGTGAAACATGCTGTGGTCAACAGATACAATTCTTGCACAGATATTCAGGATTAACAGCCATAAAGAGGTTGAGTAGGACCAGTGGTTCTTGGGTTTCTGTGTTAGACTTGTTTGCTTGGTTTTTAATGTATAAACAGTTGCCATACTATCTGTATATGCTGTTGTATGAATGTTTTTAGGTGCTCAGCCTTGTAAACTGCCTGATTACATACAGTCTGTTTGCCTACAGTGTATGTATGAATTTTGCTAATCTTATACAGAGCTTTTATTACTGTGTTGCTACGTATGTAGAGTTGCCACCCCCCCCCCCCGGTACTTTTAAAGGTAGAGGTTCACAGTGTAGTGTGCCCTGTTGTAAACTGTTACCAGTAGGTAAGTAGACTATGTGAAGTTTTTGTATGCTAAATTATACAGATTAGACATGTTGCGCATTTAGAGTAACAGTGTTTTGAGACGGAGTAACCATCATTGTTGAAATGCTTTTGTAAATTTTTAATCTTGTATTACGTTTTATAACCTCTAACTTGAATAATTCATTACTGACTTAAAGAACATTGACTTCTCAGTTGTGCCCTGTAAAATTCCCTTGCCCAACTTGGACCTACCTTGTCGAGTGTAATAAATTATGAAAGTGCATTAGTTTATCCATATTTGGAAATGTGACCTCTTGTGTCATTATTGTTTTGGTGTACATTTTAAAGGTGTGTAGAATTTTTTATAGGTGGTTATGGTATTGGTCTATAGTGATTCCTGCAAATTCAAAATCCTTTTTTTGCAACTGTGTCTTAACTGATTGTGTCTTAACTGATTGTGTCTTAACTGATTGTGTCTTAACTGATTGTGTCTTAACTGATTGTGTCTTAACTGATTGTGTCTTAACTGATTGTGTCTTAACTGATTGTGTCTTAACTGATTGTGTCTTAACTGATTGTGTCTTAACTGATTGTGTCTTAACTGATTGTGTCTTAACTGATTGTGTCTTAACTGATTGTGTCTTAACTGATTGTGTCTTAACTGATTGTGTCTTAACTGATTGTGTCTTAACTGATTGTGTCTTAACTGATTGTGTCTTAACTGATTGTGTCTTAACTGATTGTGTCTTAACTGATTGTGTCTTAACTGATTGTGTCTTAACTGATAGTGTCTTAACTGATTGTGTCCTTGTGCGTTTAAAATTATTGCTTTAGCAAGGAAATGAAAGTGTAACTTAACCATGTCATAGCTAGTTACTAGAAATACCTAGATGGTTAATTTAGAGTGATGCATATATTGTATACTTTGTTGGCTCCCACTTTCTGCTGTTAAAGTAGTAATTACACCCCTACATAACCTCTAGAAATGTCCTAACAGACTCCTTCCTGATAAAAACACATGATACATAGGGACACAATTGTGCTGGATTGCACAGCTAGGATTATTAAGGCCCTTGTGTTCATTAGCCTAGTATACAACTATGAACCTATAAAATGACCAGTTTTTTTAGATAGGTAGGCTGCCATACATTTGCCTTTTGCTTCTTAGAAGTTGGAATGCATGCATACTTCATCTTTGTTTAGTGAGTCAGTGCATGTTAAAAAAAAAAAAAAAAAAAAAAAAAAAAAAACTTATGTCTCCTGTAATGCTAGGATGATCCTTATTTTAAATGAGATTTAACTGTTAACATTAGTATTTTTAAAAATAATGCAGGCGATTGTTCTCATATTTCTGATTCGGAAATTGTACATGATGTAAGGATTCTGTTTCTCTCTAGTGATTGGGAAGGAGAAGATATTTTATGTTTTAATATTCCAGGAGTAAGAAGACAAATACGCACTAAACTTGCGTTTACAGCAAGGTGTATAATAACCATGTTTAAATAACTGTGTATTCTTTAGACTGCAGGACAAAGAGTAATAATGCACCTTGTTGGAATTTATTTTTTTCAGAAGGAAGATGCTTGGTTGGCTGCATCTCCTTGTTCCTGCTTCTCAAACTCTCAGCCACAGCTGATTGCCATTAATAATGAGTTTTAGTGATTCAGTGCATCATTTTCTTCCACAAATGTTCTGCTGTATAGTAGCATCCCATCCTTTTCTATGATCTTGCAGAGAATAAGGACCTGTGTTAATGCTACTTTTCACCACCTACTCCAGATTGTGACAGATGTCAATTGTTTTTGAATATACAAAGCTTTTTCAGGCTGTGCACATTTGTGTCTTTGTGCTAAACAGCTGATCTGCTGGCTTTGATGTATGAAAATGTGTACGGTTGTTACTTCTGTGATTGCAGTCACTGCAGTACACTTTGTGTGCTTTTTATGGCAGTTCTGTTGCCTTTTGTATACTGACCATGTTAACTCTTTCAGGTGCATCAGAAAATAAACCAGCCACACTTGAAAATGGAGAACATGGTGCTGGAGATAGAAACACCACTGGTATGTTTTATGTCACTGTTACATATGATATACCTGTTTTACTAGTTAAATTAATAAACGTTTAGGAAATAGATTTACTGTGCAGTACTGGATTTAAGTCTTGTTCATAGAGCTGAAACTTAATGGACTATAACTTTGGTAGTTCTGCACCTAAGATCCAAAACTACTTTGTCTCCAACTTGCAGCCCTTTTGTTTTGTTTTTATTTTTTTCTTCACTCTTATCCATTTCACACAATGTTTTGTTTCCACAGTTTTCTGTATATTTATCCCTTTCCCTGTACGTTGATGTATCCAGGATAGTCTTATCTGTCCTCTCCTCTGTTGTATGTGACTATACTTTTGGTGGCATCCAGAAGTATTGGATCGGATACTGGCAGTTTAATTTCAGTCCTCCTGTAGGATTCAGACTTGCACGAACATAGCTTGGTGCATAAAAACTTTCCCAAGTTGCCTTTAATGTCTCATAATCTTCAGCACTAAACGTCTCCTCTCCATATGTTTTCAGTTTCTTGTTGGGGTTTGTACCCCAAGAAAAATGGCAGTTGATTCAGTTTGTTAGATCGATCTTTGTTGTACTTGGACAGTTTTCTTTTAAGTGTGTTGGCAGGCTTCCCTCCCAAGTCATGCTTTGGTACACTTTTATAATACTTGGTTGTGAAAATCTGAAGACCATTGCTCACTGCTGAGCAGCAGCTGTGTTGTAGCAGTTTTCTTGTATTTTCCAGCAGTTCTGTTTATTTTGCTGATTCTTTCCAGAATGTCTAGTATGCTACTTTTGTGTGCACTGTCAGTATGGCAAACAGCACAAGGTTTCACTGTACTTGCTGTTTTTATGAATTGCTATGGATAGAATGAGGAGTCTCGGTCCCTTTAGAAAGTGTCCCTTTGGTGTAAAGATTCTATCCTAGGACAAGTTTTAGTTTATCAGATGTATGGGAGAGGCTTGTTTTTCAGAGAAGTGTTCTGTTCATCATTTAACCCTCCACCATGAGAGAACAGAAATTTGTTGCAATTAAAAAAAAAAAAAAATGAGGCTGTCCTTGTGTCTTCCTTCCTCCCCCCCCCCCCCCCCAAAAAAAGAAAATTACCGGCTGTCAAGGATGCTGCTGTTGCTCTCAAGAAGTTTAAGGTGGTTGATTCTGGTATTTGCAGAGATCGTAGGATATTGTCCTATTTTTATTCTACAGTATGTCAGACCAACTTCTGGTTTGGATCCATTCAAAAGAACAGCCCCTTCTCTCCATTCCAAGCGTGTTGTCAGTATAGCCTCAGAAGAGCAGAGCTACATATCCCCAGGCCTTCATCCTATGCACCTAGTGGACCCCATAGGTCACTTTCAGTCTAACTGGACTACAGTATAATGTGAAGGGTATTTTTAAAGATGCAATAGATGCGGTTTCTCGTGTCTTCCCCTTATAGCATCAGTGGTTCAGGAACAGCTTAATTACCATATTTCTCAGAGCTAGGACCTGGTGCTTCCTTTCTGAGCTCTGTTTTGGCACAAGTTCCCTCTTGGCCATCAATCAACTCATTAACTTCAGTGATGACGTGCCTTTACTTTCAACATCTGTTGTCTCTAGTTCAGCAGGGCTGTTGCCATTTAAGACTTTTACCTCAGTCCAATATACCAATATAGCTGACATAGAGGAGATAATGCCCTGAGTTTGAGCAGGAAACCATAGTTTGATTATTGGCTTAGTCACTTGTCTGAGTAGAAATGGTGGAGGATAGGAATAACTAGGCTTAAGCTTTACACACCTCTCGGGGGGGGGGGGGGTGAATGCTTGGGAACATATTCAGTTCGCTGTGGTAGAATGTGTGGTGGAGACCGTGGAGACCATCTGTCACACTGAAGTGCAGAGAGTAGCAATTGGTGACACCACATGGAATGGTGTGCATCACAATAGGCCCCACTGCATGACAGTCCCTTGGATGCAAGCAAGCATGCACTTGCATTAGAGCTGCTAAAAGAAAACAGTATCCACCCTTAATGGCTGCTTCATTGTCTGCCCCTTGTGGTGGGCTCTCACCCTGGTAATGGGAAATGCATACACCAGTAAACAGGGAGAGTCTGATGGTTGACAAAGTAGTGGAGACAGAATATGAAAAAGTGAAAGTTTTGACCTCTAAGCTCCTCAGACTTGGGCCCCTGTTGACATCAAAAGTCAATGTTTTGACCTAGCCTGACTTTCCACCATCTCATGATCGGGTATTTCATTCCCAAACTTGGCTTTGTTGGTAGCTGTGACTTTGACCAGTGTTTTGGCATAGTTTTTTGACTTTGCAGGTCAGGCCTGCTATGCCGCCTCCACTTTCACATTGATTTTGTAGGGTTGACTTTCAGTGTTCTCCACTGCTTGAGCTTGGCAGTCCTTGTCTCAACTTTGGGGTTGTGGCATGTCCCACTGCCTATGATGCAGGCCATCTTGCATGAGGTCTTCTCTAAAGCAATCCAGAACATGGTTCACTTGGGCCCTTCAACTGCTAATTCTGTCATGTCTGTGCTTTTGACCCAGGATAGAGGAACCAGAGTTCCAGGGTAGAATGCTAGCCCTGTGTCTGTCATGCAGTCTTCCTGCTTGGGCTCACAAATGAAGTACATGAGGCATGGTCCCATGTAAGAGGGGACATGCTGACTCCACAGAGGAATCTCACACTCTGGACATGGATAATGACAAGGAGGTTGACTTCCTTACTTTACCTCTTGATGACCCAAAATTTGAATGAGATCTGGGTCAGGATCAAAACTGTGCTCCTAGAGCATCCCTTAAAAGTTCAACCACATCCTGAGAATTGTCATTCACTGAGGCTTTCCATTTGGGTGGCAATGCAATTCAACAAAATGGTCAAATTGGTTTTAGGTAGTTATGCAAGAATATGTATGTGGTGGGTCCTATTCCTTATTGCCCAGGCAAAATATTTCACTTCTCCATGGACGCCTGTCTTGTCACATAGGCCAGGGATGGGACTCTGTCATGGTAGCTGCTGTATTTAAAAAGGCTTTAGTGCCCCATTCCCATAGTATTCATCTCTCCATCCAAGGGGTTACACTTCTAGATGCATTAAGGAAGCAGTTTTTTTGTCTTGTACTTTCTTCCTGAGGGCACTAAACTATCTTATGCATATGCAGACATTCCACATGGACTTGTTCTATTCTACCACGTCTTTGGTCAAAGACCAAGCTGTTATCCTGACTGGCATCTTCTATTGCAAATCATTCTATTTGTCTAACTTAGTGTGGTTGCTGATTCTGGTAGGTCTGCAGATGCAGACTTTACTGTTTGCTGTCATGCCTGACTGCATTTTACAAACTTTGCTGAGAATGCCAACGTCCCCTTCACTTATACCCATTTTGAAGGGCCTGTGCTCTTTCTGCATTTGGTAGAAGCTGTGCTGGAAAGGCAAGGTGACCAAAAATTGAGTGGAAATTGTATTACCCTTTGGGTTATCCACTGCTCTGCGTATTTGCAAGGTGTCTAGCTCCAGTGATAGTCTCCTTGCAGACTGCAAGGAATTTATATTTTCCTTCTTTAGATGACTAGTTTATCTTTGCAATCTTTTTCAAATTATTGGGAGTCTCTCACTTGGTTGAGAGATTTCCTGCATAGACTGGGGTTTCAGGAAAACGTGCAAAAAGTCTTTGGGAAAACACTCCTGTGAGGAGTCAGTGTGTCTGATGTATATCTGAGTTGAAAGAGCTTTTTTCCCCACATGAAAACGTAAATTTAGATTTGGATCTCTTCCTGAGTTTTTCCACTCTAGCAGAAGTTTCAATAAGGGAATTTCTCAGGGTAATAGGAATCATGGTATCTCTGATTCTCATGATTTCTCTAAAACTTCACATGAATATGGTCCCAGCATCAAGATCCCCTGGCATTCCGGATTTCAGGTTTGTGAGAAAGGGACAACTTTAGTTGGTTGAGACGACTGCTAACTGAATCCAGGTCTTCCACGTTCCCTTCCAGCTCCAGTAAATGATGGGAAGCAGCAGAGTCTACAATGATAAGTGTAGGGTCTTGGGGAGCAGCAGAGTCTATGACCAAAGCATACAAACTTAAGATGTTGCAGTCATAAATGCTATCAGTCATCTGTAGTCCGCAGGACAGTTACAAGTGATTACAGACAACACAGCAGTGAATGTGGTACATAAACGGTGGGATGAGGTTATTACCCACTGAAGACTAACCACAGTAGCCTGGGATATAGCTTTTCAGCACAATCTCATTTTGCAGGCATTTTCATCCCATTAGAGCAAAATTTTGTAGCAGACAACCTGTGGAGGACGAGCAGACCCTTGCAAATGGAAACCAAATCAGGGGTTCTTCAGGAATTTATCCAGCTGTGGGGAACACCTCAGATCGATTTGCCTTCAGTCACAGCAATCATTTGGTTAAGTTCTGTGCTCCAGTACTGCATGAAAGAAGCCTGGACAATGGATGCTTTTTCTTTTCCTTGGACAAGAATGCTCCTATATGTCAATATGATAATATGTATCCGTTCCACTCACATCCAGGGTCATTCCAAAAATTCAGGAGGGCCTTCAGAGACCATTGTGAGGACTACCTCCTGCCTCAGGCAACAGTGGTTCTCTCTTTTGTAAATGGCCAAGGGCAATTAGTGCTTACAGATTGTACCTACTCTCAAAAGGCACAGGGTATTTGATCTATCCCAGCTTCAAACAACTACAACTTAACTGCCTGAATGATCGCCTTGATATCTTTTAGCTATCTATTTTCTGAGAATTTATAGCAGATATTAAAGGAGGCGAGCAAACCTGCTAGTACTAAATCATATATTAGCAAATGGAAAATATTTTCTAGTTTTTGCCAAAACAAGAACCATGAGCTTTTTAATGTTTGTGTTTTTCTGGTCCTGCAATTTGTGGGTGTTATCCTCTGACCTATTTTACTCCTGTGTTAAAGTACATTTGCTGGCCATTTCAGCATATTTGCCCACGGATCTCCCTCTTTCAGTGTAATTCCATGCAAAATATTTTTAAATGCATGTTGCTTACCAAGTCTAGAAAATAAAACTGGCTTCACCTTGGGATCTTTATTTTGTCTTGAAAAACTAACTCTTGC
Organism: Protopterus annectens; assembly: GCF_019279795.1. Lineage (NCBI taxonomy): Eukaryota > Metazoa > Chordata > Ceratodontiformes > Protopteridae > Protopterus > Protopterus annectens. The sequence continues at coordinate 1,947,619,829 of NC_056731.1, forward strand.
TCCATTTGAACCAACTTATCAGGCTGACTTGAGATTTTTAATGTGGAAAACAATTTTCATGATTGCATGTTAACTTCTGCAACCTTATTTCATTTTCTACATTGATAGGGTTTCCTTAACAGCTAATCCTTCATGTATGCCTAAAGTGGCATCCACGTTTACTTTGAGCCAGGCTGTGCATCTGCCTGTTTTCTTTTCAGAACCAAAAAAAAAGGGAGAAATGATCTTGCATACTCTGGATGTCCACAGACCACTCCAATATTATCTTAAATGCATTAAAACTTTCAGTAACTTTGATCAGTTATTCATTACTTGTGAAGGTTAGAAGAAAGGCAACCTGTGTCAAAATATACTATATCCAAATGGGTTGCCTCATGTTGTTACCTTTTGTTATACTCACTACAATAAGGCAATTCCTGACAGGTTAAAGGCCTGCTGTACCAGGGCCTTGGCTTCATCTGTGGCTTTTTTAAAGTGGTTATTATTCTAGAAGTAATTCTGTATGAGGCAACTTGGTCATATGTACATACTCACATAACTCTGTAAACTAGATTCCTTCTCCAGTTCTAAGACAGGTTTAAAGACAATTCTTGTAGACCCTCATCCTTCCTGTCCGTCTGTTTAAGCAGTAATAGTCTAGCTAAGGCTACTACAGCAGCGATCAAATAATGAAGATAGTACAGTTGTGTAACTAAACTTATGACAGGTGATGTTTGAATCATTACTGATGTGGTAGTCTCTTCCTCCCTCCATCCCCTTATTTTTGTATGTTTTTATTACCATGGTGAGTACCTTTATTTTTATTTTCATAGCACTGACTTTTTTAAGGCCCTGGTCTCCCTCTCTCACCTGACATGAAATCGGTAAAGGACTCGACACTCAAATCACTCATTCTTTAGCTGTAGTAGAGCTTAACTGTTTGGGTGCATGGGAGGTGTTCTTAAGCTTTTTAAGTTGGCCACTTGTTAAGCAGGATATATTCCATATAGCTATGGCTACTGCAGCAGTGATAATTCAAACATCTACTGATGTCCTTCAAGGATGCATCTGCAGTCATAACATATGGGTTGTCCTGCCTCAGGCAGCCCTTCGGTCGGCCGGATTCCAAAGTCTGGGTCTGGCCTCGGCTGATGTCGCACCTTCCCCGACGTCAGAGCGTCTGGGGTATAAAAGCATCAGCCGACGCCATTTTCCTCGGTCTTTCTTGCCGCGCGGTGCCCGAAGCAGAAGCTGTTCGCAAGTGCTGGTCGGTCAGATCCAGTGATTTCAGCTACCGAAAACTTCGAAAAAGCTAAGTACCCCGTTGGGGACTCTTTCTTGCCTCAGCCGATGTCAGATAAAGTTAAATAATTGTTTAACTTGTGGGAAACAAATACCTCATAAGGATTTCCATTCCTACTGCCTTCCTTGCTTAGGCCCAGACCACGACGTATCGTCCTGTTCAGCCTGTGCTACCTTCAACCAACGAACTCTTAGACGTCGGTCGGTTGGAAGGGTGGCCTAATGGTTAAGGTGTTTGCCTTTCAAACACAAGGTGCAGGGTTTGAGTCTCACAAGGGATAATTGGCTAGGCTTAAAATGGCTCACAAGGGCAGTTAGCCTAGTAGTCCTCGGAGATTCCTTCATCCGAATCCACTCAACCGACCACCGCGGCCCGGGAGGCCCCGGCTGAGTCTGCTACCGAGCTACCTACCGAAACCAGTGCCCAGGATATGTCAGACACCATACCTTTGGACATATCTACTCCTGCACGTGGGGCAGCTAGGCCCCCTGCTTCCATGTCCATTAAGGCCTTTTCTAGGGCTAAAGCTGCTAAACTTCCTAAAGCTTTGCCTCCCAAGACTACATCCCAGAGGCCTTCCTCTAGTTCTCAGATCCTCAGCCTTGCAGAGGACCTTATTTCTTTAATTAGAGGTTCACAACCTCACCCGGACAGGGCCTCTTACCCTCCACCAGACAAAAGGCCCAGGACTGAGCCTTCTGACCCACACTCTTCAGATGAGTCCTCGGATGGTTCTGAGTTGTCAGACCACCAGGAGGAGGCTTATTCGCCTTATGAGGATTCTGATGCAGAAGAATCTATCCCTTCGGCCTCCCCTCCTGAAGAGTTTTCCTTTGGTGAGACTCTGCACTCCATGAGAGAGCATTTTCAATGGCAAGGTCAGGATTTCTCCGATTCTAGAAAAAGATTAAGGACCTTTTTACATTTGCCTCAGCGTAGGCCCTTAGCTATACCTCCTGTTTTGAATGTAATTGATGTGTACAATGATGTCAGTACAGCCCCTGATACTCTCCCCCCGGCCCCTGCCAAACCTGATAGATACTACAGGGTCCCGGATTCTCATTTTCATCTGTATAAAGCCCATTCTGCAGACCCAGAAACTATTACTCTGGGCCCTAAAGGGGTTGCGGCTGCCACTGCCAAAAATCCTCTACCTTCTGAAAGAGAGTCTAGAGCTTTAGAGAGATGGGGAAAGAAGGTATATACTTCTGCAACTCTTTCCGTCAGGGCACTAAATTGTCAATTTCATATGATACAGTACCAAGAGTATTTGTTAGATGAACTGAACAAGAAGCTTTCTTCTCCTGAGCCCCTTGACCGTAAATCCCTTCAGGATTTGGTACACAACTCACAGCAGGTTAGTAATCATTTCTTAAAGTGTGGTTATGATGCACTGGAGGCTTAATTTAGGTCAGCTATGACTGGGGCAGTTATTCGTAGGCATGCCTGGCTGAAGGAACAATCTTTGCCAGACCATGTTAAAGCTAAACTCCTGGATGCTCCAGTGGAGAAACAAAATTTATTTGGCTCCTCTGCTCAGGAGGTCTTAAAGTATGAAGAAAAGGCAAAATCTGTGCAAACAGTTAAGGATTTCCTACAAGTACAACCACCGAGATTCAGCAGAAACTGGCCTACTAAGAATTGGTCCTTTCCAGACTCGGACAGAGCCCAGAGAGGCAGGAACAGACGCCCCCGAGGCAGAGGCCAATCTAGGGGCTCTTACAGAGGCCGTCAGTGGCAGCCTGCCAACCAGAGAGGTAGTGCAACAGCAGCAACAACTACTACTACACCAGGACAGGCTCAATGACTTTACTCTGATTCCGCCCACCAGGGCTCAACTGGAAGCACCCTTGGGCGGAAAGCTTGCTTTATTCTCGGAAAATTGGCATTATATTACAAGGGACACATGGACACTGCAAATAATAGACAAAGGATACAGGTTCCACTTCCACACTTTGCCAAAAAGAAACGGAATGCCAAACTTACCACCAAATCAGAGGGCAGAGGCTTTAAAGCAGATCAACAACTTGCTTCAAATGAAAGCTATAGAAAAGGTACCACTTTCAGAGCAAGGCCAAGGATTTTACTCCAGACTATCCTTGTACCAAGAAAAGAAAATCAATGGAGGCCTATTCTCGACCTGTCCGCACTGAATACTTACCTCATTGTGCCAAAATTCAAGATGCTGACCCTACAGCAACTTCTTCCCATGTTGGGCAAGGAGTCTTGGCTGGTGACTCTAGATCTCAAGGAGGCATACCTGCATGTCCCTATTCGACCAAACTGCAGAAGACACCTCAGATTTCTTGCAGGATCAGAGCATTATCAATTCTCAGCATTGCCCTTTGGCTTATCTACTGCGCCCAGAGTATTCACGAAATGCCTGGCATCAGTAATTGCACACTGCAGACTTCAGGGGATTCAAATCTACCCTTATCTGGACGACTGCCTTATACAAGCGGACAAGGTAAATTTGATAAAAGACTTGGCCTATGCCATCCACCTACTACAGGCATTGGGATACACAGTCAACATCCAAAAATCAAGACTGGTTCCATCCCAAAGGATAACCTTTCTGGGTGCGGATCTATACACAACCACCCAAATTGCCTTTCTCACAGAAGAAAAACAAAAACAACTTCCGGATTACTTCATGAATCTGACAAGACAAGCTCAGCTTACTGCAAGGAAAATCCTGCAGGCCCTGGGTTACATGGCATCCTGCATAATTCTGATACCACAGGCCAGGCTGCATATGAGAAAATTACAATGGTATTTAAGGAGTGTATGGTCTCAACACAGTCACAGTTTGGAAACTTTGATACCAATCATTCCTTGCCTTCAAAAGGAATTCCTGTGGTGGGCTCAGGCCTGCCAGTCCAACAGAGGGTTGCCTTTCAACAAACCAAAAACAAAACAAACAATCACCACGGACGCTTCAGACCGAGGATGGGGAGCACACATGGAGGGCAAATGTATCCAAGGCCTATGGTCTCAAGGACAGCTACACGTGCACATAAACCAAAAGGAAATGCTGGCAGTGATGCATGCAATTGAGGCTTTCAAACCCTTCCTCCATCAAGGCCACCTGTTAATAAGGACAGACAACACCACGGTCATGTGGTACATAAACAAGCAGGGAGGCACACACTCCTACCCTCTATGCCGGCTGGCTATGAATCTATGGGAGCTATGCCTGAAACTCAATATCCAACTGCAGTCCCAGTTCATGCCAGGAAAGGAAAATACACTGGCAGACAGCTTAAGCAGAACTACCATGGATGCACACGAATGGATGCTGCACCCAGACATCTTCCAACTCATAACAAAGGCATGGGAAACGCCGGAGATAGATCTGTTCGCCACCCCCCTCAACCATCAACTGAGGACATTCTGCTCAAGGACATACCACCCACAAGCATGGAGGGTGGACACTCTCTCTTTCAGCTGGAAAGCTCTAAAAGTATATGCCTTCCCACATCTCCCTTTAATGTACAAGGTTCTACTGAAGATCAGGGAGGAACAGCCAAGAGTGATTCTGATGGCTCCAGACTGGCCAAGGCAACACTGGTATCCACTATTGAGGAGCATGTCACAGGCAAAACCATGGCCTCTCCCCCTGTGGCCTCTTCTTCTGACGCAGAACAATTTCAAGATCATGCATCCCAACTTAAAAACATTGCAGCTAACTGCCTGGAAAATCCCTTAAATCCAAAACAAAATGTTTTATCACAGAGAGTGAAGGACATTATCATGGAAGCTCGCCGGCCTTCCACAAGGAAGACATACTCAGCTAAATGGAAAAGATTTTTCATTTGGAACACATCAAAAGGCTTAGATGTGACAGTGGCAAGCATGACACATATTCTGGAATACTTAGCAGAACTGTTCCACGATGGCCTTTCCTATTCTTCCAGTGATTCATGCCTCAGCAATTTCAGCAGAATACAATGTGGATCCACCTATCTTCTCACACCCTCTCCTCAAGCAATTTCTGAGAGGGATCAAAAATATCAAACCTCCAAGAAAACCCCCTTTACCTGCTTGGGATCTCAACTTTGTCTTGGAGAAACTTACACTTCCTCCCTTTGAACCAGCAGCAACAGCGGATATTCAATTTCTGTCTTGGAAAACTGCATTCCTTCTGGCAATAACTTCAGCAAGAAGAGTATCTGAGTTACAAGCATTAATGGCAGTACAGCCATTTCTTATCTTCCATCAGGACAGAGTTACACTAAGAACTAATCCTACTTTTATGCCAAAGGTGGTATCTAGGGTATCCTTGAACCAAGCTATTCACTTGCCTACGTTCTTCCCAAATCCACAGAATAGAGGGGGAAAACTTCTGCACACCCTGGATATACACAGACAACTACGCTACTACTTGGACAGAACTAAAAGTAGCAGAAAAACTGACCAACTATTTGTAGCACATGCTGCTGGGGTGCAAGGAAAAGCAATTTCCAAACAGACAATTTCAAAATGGATAGGAAATTGCATTCGATTTTGTTACTCCTTTCATGGAAAGTCAGTTCCTGCAAACATCAGGCCTCATTCCACAAGGGCCACGGCCACCACTACAGCCTTCCTACGAGGGGTGGCTACCAAGGACATTTTAGAAGCTGCTACTTGGAGCTCTGTGCATACATTTACCAAACATTACAATCTATCTTTATACTCCAGATCCAGAGCAGGCTTTGCTACTGCAGTCCTAACTACACCATCTTTTTCTTAGTACCTCCTCCCCCAGATTGGCTATGGTATTCTACCCATATGTTATGACTGCAGATGCATCCTTGAAGGACATAGTACAGTTTTGTACCTACCATAAATGTAGATGTCCGATAGGTATGCATCTGCAGTCAGGTTTACCCTCCCTCCTACCCCTCTGTGGTAGTCCTAGGGTGTTTACCCCTCTTTTAGCTAGCTGGGGGAATCTATTATGGTGTATTTGTTTGTATATACATGTGCGTGTGTGTGTGTGTGTGTGTGTGTGTGTGTGTGTGTGTGTGTGTGTGTGTGTGTATATATATATATATATATATATATATATATATATATATATATATATATATATATAATTTTGCAAATGTTTGGAATTCTATTGCATTTATCCAAATTTAGCCTTCCTAGAGGGCACCTGGCATCTGGGGCAAGAAAAACTGAGGAAAATGGCATCTGCTGATGCTCTTATACCCCAGACGCTCTGACGTCGGGGAAGGTGCGACATCAGCCGAGGCCAGACCCAAACTTCGGAATCCGGCCGACCGAAGGGCTGCCTGAGGCAGGACAAACCCATATGTTATGACTGCAGATGCATACCTATCGGACATCTACATTTATGGTAGGTACAAAACTGTACTTTATGGTAAGTTGCTTACACAACTATATCTTTGCTCTTGTCTGTACAGTATGGAAAGCCTAGTGGGAGCTTTTACTTTTTTCAGTAGATGGGTTATTTTGTAGCTTTTTTGGCCGTGCCAAATAGCATTATTTTTCTGGTGAAAAGAAAGTTAGATTATAGCAACTGGATGGCGTAAGCCATGGGTAGGCCATTGGGCCAATAGCCTAGTACCTACCTATGACCTATGCCAGTTAAAAAGCATGGAAGGTTCAGTTTGAAGGTTATTTTGCAGTGAATCAGTATAGTGTCATTGGAATAAGGTAGCAGATTGAGTTGTAGGAAGATTATAAACAAAGGATTCAAGAACAAGACTCATGGGTGCCCCCTAACAGTTCCATTACTGGAGAAGTTGCTAACAGAAGGTATCACGAAGGTTATGTCAGTTTGATATTTTTAGGTTCAGATACAGACATTTTGAGAGAAACTGCAAGAAAGCAAGTCAAGCAACCTGAACATTGTGATAAATTTGTGGTTAACATTGTCAAAGGCCAATTTTTTTTGGATCTAGGAAGATGGCTGTAGTATAAAGGGTATTCATATTTGACATGATATGGTGGATTCGAGTATATGTGGTTGTTGGAATGCTGTATTTTGGTCAAAAACACTTTTATCAAGTGGTTATATCTTGGGTTTTAGCATATTTGTTTGGTGTTATTTTTGTCAACAGTTTTAGGTAGAGGGGAACTGAAACAACTTGGTGTAGTGTAATGGTTAGATTTGGGAGTAGTATTGTGATAGGGCAGTATTTAAAACTGGTACTATGCATGTGATAGAGATGTTGCAGAAGGCAAGTGATTTATAGAGAAACTTGGAGTCGTAGCAGTTTGTATTGTTGTAGTGTTAGATCTTTAATTTGTTAATGGCTAAGGCTTCATAGAAAGCATAGTTCTTCAGCATGGCAAATTAGTACTGTCCACTGTGCCTAAGACTAATATATAGGTTCATAGGTAGGTACTAGGCTATTGGCCCTAGGGCCTAAATGCGTAGCCAAACTGTACCCTGGCTTTCGCCATCCAAGAAAATTATTTTCCTGTGCCCTTGTCGAGCAGAGCTACACCCTGGGGTGAATTTCCTATCTCCCATCCAATCATCAAGATTAGGAGCTTTGTTTGATATAGATAGGTAGTTTGTTCCAGCGTATGGGAAGTCTCTGGGACATGAATCTATCCCTCCAGCATGTTTTGTTTATTGTGGTGACAAGGTTTAAGTCCCTAGAGCGCATAGCTCGGGGGGATTGGGATTTCTTTAAGTGGAGCATGTCCCAACAGCTCTGGGTTTGAAGTAGCTTTGTATGTTAGGCAGAGATCGCCTCTGAGTAGGCGATATGCGATGGAGTAAAGCTGGAGTTTTTTGAGACGGCCTGCATAGGGCATCTGTTTGAGGCCGGTAATCCTCTATGAGGTATTTCTGCGGCCTTTCCAGTTGTAGATGTCTTGAGGTACATACCAAAAGGGCCATTGTACTCTGTAATAGGTCTTATGAGTGATGAGTAGAGGGGAGCAATGACCTCTTTTTTTCCTGGGTGAGAAACCTTTTGTGATGGTGTGCCATGTAGAAGGATTTCCTGACTACTGTGGCGATGTGATTATCAAAGAAAAAATGTAAAGATGTTGGCATTACAGAAAGGAATACCTCCAGTAAGTCAGTGTCCAAAAAAGATGTGATCAGCTATGTGTCAGTACTGTTTCTCTTCCACTGTGCAACAAAGGCAGTGGACAAAATGCTCCACTGTACACATTTTTTAAGTAGCAGCTGCTGGCTTCAGCAAGACTTGGCTGCCTGTGTAAGACTTGAGAGTAGTATCTAATTTGGAGGGCTACATATTTCCTTGTGCCTATGATGTGGCATAAAAATGGAGACGTCTTCCTCCAACAAAGGATAAACTTTGAGTTTAACCTCTTGCATGCTGTCCCAATCTTTGATTTCAAGTCAGGGAATTGAAAGTATTTTAAAGTATAGCTAAGTTTTATAATTAAACCATACTAGAACCAGTTTGTATGGAGTCGAGAAACCCCAAGATTTTGCTAAACTACAAGTCAGGGTGATTTTTTTTCCCTTATGACATCAACAAAGATTAGTTTATATACTTCAGCAGATTTAATTCTATGTCAAGAGTAAAAGTTGTACAACTTCAGAGTAAACTTGTTTGGTAAACATTACAGACCTCCTTTTTTTCTTGTGATCATGCACCTGTGCAGTCTTCAGCCATTGCAAGCAGGGATTGTTTGGGCAACAATAATGTTTTCTTGTAGTACAGCTGAAAAACTTTTCTTGCATTAAAATAGTGAGTAAAAAAATAGATTTGTTGGTGTTTTGCAAGAGGCTGCTTCTACATGGCATAAATTTAAGAATGCTACATGATTTGCAGTTAAACTTTTAATAGACAGTATTTAAAAAAAAAAAAAAAAAAAAAAAAAAGGGGAAATAACCGAAAAATGTTCAAACAAATGGTATTAAAGAGGTCTGAAGAATTTTAGCAGGGTAGGGTATAACCTGGGAAATCAGTACAGTAATGGCTTTGATTGCCTTTCTTTAGAGGTTGAGAAATGAGATATTCTTATATGCTACTTTTAGTTGGGTTTGTACCTTGTCAGTCTGGATATCACAGTGCAGAGGGAATGTTTTATTGATGGTGGAAAGGAGGAAAATTTCATTAGTCTTTTATTGATGGAAATTAGGCAGCAGCTCATCTTTGCTATGTTCCTGATAAAATAACTGCAGTTTTTGGAAGTTTATTACAAGTAAGCCATTTTAGGGGCATAGAAATGGCTCCTTGTTGTAATTCCGAGACTTGTAAGTGCAGGTCAATGAATTATGAAGAACTAACTACAAAAATAAAGGAGAACAGTGAATGTCAAACATCTCTGTGCTCATTTAAATTTTTTTTTTTTTTTTGGTAGGGAGCAAGCCCCCCAACCCCCCAAAACTGAATCGACTCCAAGATTACTATAGCTCAAAGAAGAGTGAATTCTGAGAAGTAGCAGTCTTGGACTTGATATGCAAGTCAGCATGTTGGCTCATTTATTTGTATTATTGAGACTCAGTAAAAAATCATGCCATCTTTAATGGATACACACACATTTTTGGTTTGCTTAAAGTAGGGGTTGGGCATTATTGATTATGATTTCTGCATATATAATGCAGTTGTCGTTATGGAGATGTCAGGGTGTAGGTTATTAATAAATGGAGAGAATAGTGATGGCCCTGGTACGAAGCTATGTTGGGACTCCCTTTGCTATTGGTACGTACCTATATGAGAGCTAAGAATTTCTGTCTGTTTTATATGCAAGAGACTGAGAACCAGCCAGCTCCTTTTTAGGAGAAGCAAGTAGTGTTTAATTTGTGTAGTTAAACAAAATGATTAGCATTTTCGAATGCTAAGTTTAAGTTACTGGCTATGACTCCTTTTAGTAGTACTTGTTTTATATTTGAGCAAATTTGGTTGGCTAAGGAGTATAAGGCTGCTGTGCTGTATTTTGCATAGTTATGTAAAAAGCTGTTATATTTCTGAATGTATTAAAGTATTTGTGCATAGATTTTTTTTTTTTTTTTTTTTTTTAGAATTTTAGCAAGAAGACAAGTGTTAGCAATAGGATGGCAGTCCTTTTATAGTGGTGGAGGAAGAGACTTCTGTGAATGGATTGATCTATGAATGTGTGGAGCAGCTTGATGTAGTCTTAATTGTCAAAGCTGGGTTGGAAAATGAAAGAATGGTCCACTTAAAAGAGCACTCTAATAGTTTTGGATGCTGAATGGAATGTAATGGTCATCATTTTTCTCTAGAAATTGTTTTTAACTGAGGGTTTAATGATAACTTTCAAGTGGAATGAAAGGTGATATATATTTATGCAGTGGTGTTTTTGGGAAGTCTGGGTTAGTACTGAAGAACATATTGGTGGGGATGATGCAATGCAGTCTTTTAGGTCATTTAAATGTGTGCAGTAATTTTGCTGTTGGAGGTTTCGGGGGAATTATTATTTTTTTTAATATGCTTCCTTATGCCTTTCCAAAACTTTTTTTGGCTCTCCTAGTAATAGTTGTTTGGAAGTTTAGTGTATAATGTAGATAACTGACCACCAATTTGTCGTCAATGATGCTCATAATTTTTTGATATGTTTGAAGGTAGCATGCTTTATCTGTATGGTCTGAGGTGGTTTTCCAACCCACCTAGGCTTTATTGCTAGTTTTTTTAATCATTTCTGTATGATCTGTAGTTGGCTATTGAATACTTTTGCCTTGAATTCTAATTTTTTTGTGGGGGGATTTATGATCTTGAAATTTGAGTGAGATTATAAAGTGTAGAGGAGTCTGATGTAGTGTTACTGGATTTATAGACCTGAAACTAATCTGTCTCCTCTAATTCTGTTACTGTGGACTCTGTGGCATTCTGTGTGCTCAGGTTGAGGACAGTGGTTAGTTAGAACAAAATTTGTAATTTCTTCAGCTTGTCTGTCACATTTAAAATGTCATTCAGTAGAGTATCTTGAGCTTTTGGTTGCTGGAATCTTCATTGACTTCTTGTTTGTTTGGTGGTTGTGAGGAAGTCTGTTCAGTTGTAATTTGTGATTCCCTGACCTCTCTACATTGATGTTACAAAGAACAACATAGTTTTTTGATTGCTCAAGAAGAGTAATGTAATTTTTAATGAGGACCATGTAATATGTAGTGATCAGAATTTTAATTGGTTCGCTGTGGATGGTTTGAGCTAGAGTCCATTCTGACTTCAGCCTAAGATGTTCTGGATGTTCATTGTGTTACACTGCTGCAGTAATTACACTTGGGTTATCCTGCCGTCAGGCGGTTCCCCAGTCGGCCTGAGTTCCAAAGTCTTGGTCCGGCGTCGGCTGCTGTCGCCTCCTCCCTGACGTCAGTGCGACAGGGGTATATAAGATGCACCCGACGCCATTTTCTTCAGTCTTTCCTGCCACGCGGTGCCCGAAGCAAAAGCAGTTCGCAAGTGCCAGTCTGCCGTCTCCTGAGAGTTTCATTCTGAATCCAGAACCAAAGTCTTCTAAAAAGCTAAGTACCCCGTTGGGGAAACTTTTTCTTGCCTCAGACCGATGTCAGTAAAAGTTAATAACTGTATTTCTTGTGGGAAGCAAATACCTCATAAGGATTTCCATTGCTGTTGTATCCCATGCCTAGGCCCTGACCACGACGTCACTGGTTGTCGGTTTTGTGCTAGGTTTAACAAGCGCACTATTAAACGTCGGTTTGATTTTGCCCGACATTATTTTGGTAGAAAATTCAATTATACCATGCCGTCGGAACTTCCAACGACCGGAATACACAAAAAGTGCAAAAACAAGAATAGGCATCCGAGGCCCAAAACTGATGAAGCCTCTTCTAGGCCAGTCGCCGGTTCTCTGGTTTTCAGCGAGGCGCCTTCGCAGCCCTGACTACCACTTCTGTAGAACCACAAGCCGCCTCTGACTCGCACTTGGAGATGGCTGGGCCTTCGGACGCGCAAGTTCTTCAGCCTACCGAGACTAACCTTTCAGAGGGATCCGGAGTAGCTGAGCAACACAGCTACAGAGGGTGTTTTCAGACCTACTCAGTTAAGCATTAAACCCTCCGCTAAGTCTAAGCCTTCTTTAAAATCATAGAAACAAATACAGCATTCTCCAGGACAGGCCTCCATGCCCCAAAAGGGGAAACCAAATGGGCCCCCCCCAAAATGGGAGCTTCATCGTC